>NC_081408.1:366431888-366594388 GCF_030272615.1 Cryptomeria japonica | reverse complement strand
GAATATGATATTTCACTAGAAATGTGAATTTAATTGAGATGAAAAATAATGTACATAAGCTCTATGTATTAAGGAAAGAGTGGGGATGAGATCACCAATGGGATACAGGGATAGGTACAACCACATGACATAAATTACTAAATGTAGGTAATAATAAAGTTTACCTACTACCAAAAAATATGAAATGATGGCTAAGTTAAACTTAAACATATAGTAAATGTTATTTACTCCAATAATTGCAACTTATTACAAATAATTTATCCTAGCAATTTATTACTAACAACTATTCATATCAATCTGCTTGCTGAGATTTTACTCAAATCTTCATTGGGCAGCTAGGTTCAGACTTTGGACTATGAAGGGATTCCCTTCAAATGTAGAAGATGCTTTAAAATGGTCCATGTCGTGGCTCAATGTGGGTTAGAGAAAAAGACAATGACGACCTCGTGGTGGAAAGGTGCATCTGAACAACACTATACAGTTGTGAAGAAATCTGACTCTCAGGTTGAAGGTCTTGCAGTGTCCTCTCCGGAGGTTGGTGCTTTAAATTATTGGTTGGCTTCTTCCTTGGTTGATTTGGCTCCAAATGGTGGGGGCGTTGGTGCTAGTTTTCCTGTTGTTCCCAATGTGTGGATTGTATCTCAAGCGGCTTCTCCCTGTGATGATGTCTTGGAGGCCAACCCTAATGGCTCTAGTATCATTCCCTCGCTTGATTTTGGGTTTGGTGTTGATGCTTCTATTTTGGTGGATGGTCACTCGGTTGGCTTCCATTCTCAAGTTGGTTGTGATCCTGTGGTTTAGTAGGGCAAGGCTGTGTTGGTGGAAGAGGGATGGATTACGATTAAGGGTAAGAAAGCAAAAAATTTGAAGCCCTCTTTTGATATGACTCTACGTTGTCATAAGAGTAATGCAAAGTGTAAATCTTGATTCTTTTTGGTTATAAGAGTATAGGCTGGAGTTTTCTCTAGTTTCTTTTGGTTTTAGGCTGTTGTTTGGGTTGTGGGAGCCATTTTTTATAAAATCCGATATCTTTGGTTGTCTCATGTTCCATGCTTCTATCTTTCAACAACTATTTTGGTGTAGTGCTTCTTGATTCTAAATATTTTAGGATCCTATTGTAAAGGGTTTCGGGGTCCCTTCAAAACCTGTTTTTGCATTAATCCAAAACTAGTCATATCAATTAAAGAAACTACCTCAACAATTTATTCCACCAATTATGGACATATATAACTATCATTAACAACAATAATCTCATGCTACTAAGAGAATTACAATACCTTGAGTGGCCCTTGCTTAAGTGTTGTAATGTCACCTATTGATATTCAGTCTTTAACTCAGAGCTTCATTATTAACATGTAGCATTTATTGTAAATTCAAAAGAGATACATAAACTATAATAGCCTTACTAATTGACAAAGATACAACTTGTAGACACCCAAAATTGTCCTACACTAGCATAAGCCAATTTTACTAATTATTTCGTTTGATGATTAAATAATTTTAACTGTTTAATTATTTTGTCTTTACTCTTTGATTTCATAATCTTTCTAATTTATTAATCATTTAATCAATTAATCATTTCCTCCATGATATTAATTAAATATTAAGATTATTTAATTAATCCTGATTATTCACTATAATTAAGTGATATTTATTGTTTAATTGAATCTAATTTTTATCTTCCTCTTCCCATAATTAGCTAATTTTTATCTTCCCATAATTAGATATTTTCTTTAAACTATTTAATTAGCTAGTGATGTCTTTTCAAATTAAATGAATTCCTAAATTTGTTTAATTTCATTTAACTCATTTCAAATTAATTTCATTTCCCTCCAAATTCAAATCAATTTCATTTCCTGCTCATTTCAATTTCAATTTCATGTTTTCAAAAATCCAAATTTCCTCCAAATGACATTTCATCTCGATTTCCTAGTGGAAATTACTAACTGCCATTGACTCTCAATGAATCTTTATTCACCTTTTTTTGATTGATCAATCAATTTAGTATTCAAATTAATCAAATCAATAAGAATTCAATCAATTCTCTTAACTAATCAATCAATTTGGTTCCACTCTCAATCACATCTCATAACCAGTCAGTTAAATGAGTTATTTTCTCAAGTAGATTAAATTACAATAAGTAATTGTCCCCATCTATTATATCTCATTGAATCTCAAATCAATTTTAAGCGTCAAATTGAATTTTTAAAATCTATAAATTGAACATCAATCCTCATTATCAATAACCACTATCTTCGTAATTCTTGTGCACCTACACTACAGGTTTTTCATAAGTGCAAGTTTGAAATCCATCACCCACACAAGAAGAAGGAGAACAATGGAAGCCAAGTGCATTGGAGTCAACATGGGTTTATTTGTTTAATGATTTTGATTCATTTTGTATTGCTTCATTGAGTTGTGAGTGAATTTGTTATTTAGGTTTCAGGTTTTTTAGTTGCCTTTTAATCTAATTGACATGCTAATTTTCCCTTGTACACTTTTGGTGAACTTAACATGAACCTATTGTTACCAATTTTCTTCGTCAGGTTAATATGTGCCTCACACAGTCTTTTGCCTTTTGGTAAGATATTGAAGGGGTTAAAATGATAAGGAAAATCAAGGGAAAATGAAAAATATCACTTTCAATAATTATGTTTTATGTTTCTCTTTAAAAGCTCCAATAAGAGTCAAGTGCCAAAATTTTAAGATCACTCACATGAAGTTAAAGCTAAGCCCATTTTTATTGGAGAGAGGAACAATTCAAAGAAGAAAAGAGGCAAGTTTTCTTACATTGCACGGGATAGTGGAAAGTTAAGTTATCATTACCACATGATGAACCATGTCATAAGGTCATGCCCTATGTGGTATAGGCCAAACTTTGAGTTTAGCATGTGAAAGTGGAGTTCCTTCAACAAGAAAACCTATTCTTGGGTGCCTCCCCTTGTTTGCAAAAATATTTATGGAAACCGGGGCTTATCAAGACTCAAACAAGAAGTTAGAGAGAAAACATGTGCTTGAATCTGATGTATACTTTTAGTTATGAAGAGTTCATCCAAATGCATTGCCAGTTTTAGATGGTGTTAACAGTCTATTCTTGGAGATTGGATGTGAAGAAGAGGTCATGACAACAACTTTTGGCACACCTAGTGGGTTGGATTGTTTCAATTCAAAACTCTTGGACATATGTCTTTTTATTTTTGGTGTGTAAATTAGTTATTTAAACCTTTGGAGGCAAGATCCATACACACATGACAATTCTATAGATAATATCTTTTGGCTTCGAAGAGACAAGCGCTGGTATGTTTCAAAACAATCTTCTATTCTTATTTTTAGCTATTTGAAGGAGAAAATATGTCAATTTTTTATGGGTAGTATGTATATCCCCAACCACATTATGAAAATTCTATCCACAAGGCTCCTTATTAGTCATATCCAAGCAACCACAATGTTGGTTCTAGTCTAAATATATTGGTTATAGTAGCGAGCCAACATGCTCATCATTCTTACCACCCACCCACTCCTACTCACTCTTCTTGGTAGCCTAACCAAGCTTACAACTAGTATCAAGAAGACTATTTTTTTCTAGATCAACATGATCACATTCCCAACTAGCTCCAAAATAATAAAAATATGGGTATTGGTGACATCAATAGCATATTGTTAGACTTCACCAAATATATGGATGACATTAATAGAAAGAAAGAGTTTGATTTGCAACAAAAAAAATTAGGCTTATCAAGCCTTTCTACATAAGTAAGAATTGGAGGATCAAAAGAGGCTATATGAAGAATATCTTGCAAAGGAGATAGCAGCAAAAGACGAGCAGATGAAGGTTTTACTTGCTCAAGCTTAGAGGTTGGAGAATCAATCCACCCCTTCAATTCCCAACTTCAAACAAGCTCCCTTAACTACAATGAATCAACCTATGAATGAAGAGGTTTGCGAGCATAAATTTCCAAGTTTCAAAAAATCTAAGCCTATTCAATCTCCAAGTCTTCAGTCATCTCCATTCCACCTTTTAAAGGACCTTGACCTTTACAAGAACCTTCTCATGAAAAAATTCCTCATGAACAATCATCCCAAGCATTTACTTATCCTCAAGAAAACCTTCAAGTATACCCATTTCTTCCACCATTTGGACCTTCGATTCCTGATACCATTTCATTGTTCTCAGGAGGACCAATTGTTTGGTCAAATAGTTGGTCTAAGGACAAAAATATTTAGGATCAACAATTAAAGATGCAAAAAGGACAAGTTGAGGAGAATATTGAACAATAAATTGTTGCAAAAGAGGATTCCAAGGTCAAATTTCTAAGTTTTAGACAAGGTGAGTCTCCTAAATCTCCCAAATTTAAAATTCCAAGTTTTAAGAGTTCTCATTTCTTTTCAAGACCCCGTGGTTGAACTAGATTCGCCTCTAAAAGAAGGGCCTCAATTTTTTGTATTCCCAAGTTTTAGGAAATCTGTTTCAATACAAGAACCTATGATTAATCAAGAGAAAACTTCTTAAGCACCCATTCAAGAATCCCAACCAACTCCTTATATTCTAGATCAACTTGTAAAATAAGTTCATCAATATGCTTTCCCAAGTTATAGAATATTCCAACCTTTGCGTGATTACCAAACTAGAGAAAATTAGTCTATTCTTCAAGAGAAACCTTCCCCAAAGCCAATACAACCTCAAGAACCCCAACAAAATATCTCCAATTAGTTTTCTTGTCCTAGTAGAATCAACCAATACATAGATGAAACCAATGATGTTTTGATTTCTCAAGGGAATCAAGTTGTAGAACAACAAGAGGTGGTGTTTGAGAGACAAAAATAGATCTTTCACTTGTTGTTATGTTTGTACAAGAGGTCCAAAATGATAAATCAAATTTGCTACTAGAGGTAGAAGAGGTTATAGATGGACTATAGGTTCTAGATCAAGAAAAGGCTGATAATTTTCAAGTTCTAACTGATATGTTTTATGAGTTACCAATTTTTGTGAATGATGAAGATAATAAAATTTAGATCTCAACCACTTCAGATTGGCAAGAAGAGGTTCAAAAATTTGATGTTTTGACTCAAGTGAGTTGCAACAAGGTAAAAACTAATCCTCCCACAACAAAACAAAAATGAGAATGAGGAGGATCTATTTTAGAATGATCTTGAGTTATTTGTGTCAAGTTTAAATGTTAAGAATTCATCTTTATAAGAAGAAAATTAGGAGCAACTGGGTATTGTTAAAGAAATAGTTGCTGATTATTAGGGTCAAGATGATTTATTTGTTGAGCTTCCCTTATTTTTTAGTAATGATTAATAGAATATATATCAACTAACTGTGACCACTAAGGTTAATTTGCACCCTTAGCTAAGCCTAGACTTAGCTAACTCGTGACACATGGAACTACTTTCAGGTTGTGGGTACCCTATAATGAAAGTAGATCTCTAGAGAGGGCTGGAGGAAAAAACAACATCTTTGTAGATAAACTTATAGTTTAATATGTAAGATACTAAGGGCAAATAGTAGGGCGGGTTCTTGGCCATGGATGGATAGCTTTCAAGAAGGGGCCTCTATATAAACCCAACTGATTGGATTCACTATTGACTAAAAGAAGGGCAGGGACCCAGATGCTAATGAATGAAAGCAAGGGTTGGGACTCATGACTGAAACACGGTTGGGCTCTTCGGATTAAGCTTGGAATAATGGTTCCCTTTGAAGTTTCATAAAAACTACTAAATTTTGACAAAGAAAAGGGTTAAAGGATGCTATTGGTTCCCAAAACCACAGATTGGAAAACCAAAAGACTTGCCAAATTCTCAAGTAGTCCAATCAGCCTTGGCCAACGAACAGGGACAATCAAGGACTAGATCCCTCTGCACTTTAGGCTCCACTGAACCTAGGTAGGTGTGCCTCTTCCTCTCAATCACAAAAGAGGTTATTTATAGTGGATTTAAACCTTTTAGCAAGTTTACAAAATTGGCAGATTATTGTTCTGTAACTATGCTTTATTATGTGCTTTAACTAAATGCTTTTGAAAAGAAATGATTGTGAATGTATATTGAAAATGGGATTGCTTTCACGACTTAAATGAAATCTGCATAGATCAGTTCATATAGGATTTGGGAAGAGCATTTCTCAATCAAGGACCTTGATTGAATACATATCAAAACCTTAAAGGATCAATAACAAAACGGTGCCTCTATCCAGGGATATATATGACACTTTGTGGACAAAATATCTTATCAACTCAAGAGACAATTTCTCATCAACTATGAAGGTTCAGTATGTGTTACACAAACAATAAGAAATCAATATTTCACTTAATGCAATGACATGTGATTCACATCATAGCAAATCTATAAACAGATTTATCAAGAGGACAAAGATAATCATCAACACAAAAGTGTACACAATATTTGGAAAAAGAAACAACGAACCTTGTATATTAATCTTCAGGAAATAATTGCATACATAAGCTGCACTTGCAGATACTCCATTACAGATTACTTGTACAAAATGATACTTATTCTTCCTATAGACTTCCCTAATACAAAATGACATTCAATCCTTACAACAATATGTTGTTCTCCTCATTTTTAATTTTTTTTTATATATATAAGGATTAATCCCTATAAGTATGTGAACCAAAAAACATATATGAAAGGACACACCCTTTCATACACAAAAGGGAAAGTTACAAATAGTTACATTCCAAAGGACACACCCTTTGGTTTAATAAATAATTACAAATGAGAATCCTAAAAATACTAAATGATGCTTCAATAATGTGTCTTCTACTCTCCGCCTTGATAAAATTCCTCAGCAAATATTCATCATCTTCGCATTACCTCCCGCACACAACATAAGCCAATCAAATTCCTTGATTTGAAAATTAAACATATTCCACCTTAGCTTTTAGTTTGAATTTTCAATAATCTTTATATAAGTACTTGTTTAAAATAATTCAATAAAACCAAAGTATTTCAATAATTTGCAAATATGACATCCATTGATATAAGATAATAATTTACCCTAATTATAGTTTTTTAATATAAGGTAAAAGATTTTTATATCAAATAAAACAAAATACTTCCCTTTGGAAAATGACATCCATGAATTAATAATCTGGCCATATGATAAGAACACATTTTCACCCTACAGTCTCGACTCTACATTTAACTTTAATTTTTCCCTTTGTTGCGCATCCATTCATGCCACGTTTCTGCTTTTGGTTAATTCACGAATCACCCTTTATCGATAGTCTCCATTGGTTTCTTCAAGATTATTCTTTCAGCCAAACTTCCTCCCTCGGCGAGCTATTCACATGTCTTATCGATTTTGTAGTTTCATCAATATTTTTTATTTTATCGACGGGACCACTTTTGATTTCTTCGATGTACTTTATGTCGATGGAACAGATGCTTTCGATGAATCCTTTTAGAGATCCATCACGGCCAAGGTTTGTTCAATAAGTCACTTTATGAATTTGATGACATGCCACCTGACTACCAGCTCATCACCGCCGGTCTACCACCTCAGCACCACCGGACCCACCATTGCACTTTGGGTCCTCTTTGTCGCTGATCTGTGATAGGTATCTGGTGAGCTGTTTCTCATTGCGGTACAATGAACACTGTTGGATCATCTGTGATCTGCTCACTCTTTACCCCATTCTTTACTACGCATGCTTTTTCGTTGATCCACGATGAATAACCATCGTGCACTTTCCTATTGCGGTATAGCGACAACCGTTGGATTACAAATCAACCACTTGATCTTTAGGGCCCTTTATTACTTTAACCATCACTACTTCACCATCTGTCTTTAACCATCTTCCTTAACCGCTTGCCGCTAGCAGTTAGTTGCCAAGTCGCGATGGGTAATTGACGAGCAGTTTCCCATCGGGGTATAGCAACACTCATCGATCTCCCTCGGACCTGCCAGCTCTTTATCTCAGCTTTTTGTTTCTGTACCCTACCACGTGTTACTTCTATATTGGTTTGCGAGTCCATCTGGGTGCCATCTGCCAGCCTCTGGTTCATTCGCGGACCCACCTGGACCTGCCATTAGACCTGGGCCCACCTTGTTGCTAAGTCACGATGGGTAACAGACGAGTAGTTTCCCATCATGATATAGTGACAACCATTGGATCTTCTCGGATCTGCTTGATCTTTAACTTGTCTGAGTTTCTCTCTTGTCGAGTCCCACCACTAGGTCACCAAGTCACGGTGGGTAATTGACGAGCAGTTTCCCATCGCGATATAGCGATAGATGTTGGATCATCCGCAATCACCATTGGATCAGCCCGACTTGCTTGACCTTAGCTTCTTCTTTTCCATTTTGTCATAAAATTTAGATGCCTTGAGATGCATGCACATGC
Organism: Cryptomeria japonica; assembly: GCF_030272615.1. Taxonomy (NCBI): domain Eukaryota; kingdom Viridiplantae; phylum Streptophyta; class Pinopsida; order Cupressales; family Cupressaceae; genus Cryptomeria; species Cryptomeria japonica. The sequence goes on along the minus strand of NC_081408.1, from coordinate 366,586,022 downwards.
GGGTCTATTGAATCGCCAAACCTTCTTCACGCCAAAAGCCATTTGTCTTTCAACAATTGTCATACGAGTCACTGTGGATTTAAATGTTAAAAAAGCCTATCCCACAAACAATGTGGGATAAAGGCTTTCCCTTTTCTAGTGCAGCATACTTGAAAGTTTCTAAAGCCTTTTCTACTGCTCCATCTGCGTAGGCTTGGAGGACTTGGCAACACCATTTATGAAACAGTTGAACCTTTTGGACAACTCCATTTTACGCTCCTGCATATAAGACACCAGCAGTAAATGCTCATATGATAGGAAAAAAGGCATCCATACATAGCACAAAATATTTTGTAAAAATATGTGCTAACAGATGCTTTAAAAATGAAAAAATCTATACTAACTTGAGATGATGCACCAAGATATTTTGGTTTTGGTTTTAAAATTGTCTAATTACAACCAAATCAACTGAGAAAATAGCTATGTTCATATCTTATTCATATCTAAGTGGACCATAAACATTTCATATGAAGGTTGCTTATTTCAGTTGCTTTTCTGAACCAGTCACTAGTGAGGAGGGACCTCAAGGAGATCAATCCAACTGGTCAACAAAATTAAACACAATAGAAACACATAGATATGATGGAGGCAATGAAGAACAAATAGTTTTATTGCATGAAATTTGATTACATCCAACCTGTAACAACCGGGTTACAACATACTAGCACACAGGCCTGGTAGAATAGGTCACACCAGGACCTTGAATCAAAAGATCTATCTTCTAGGCACAGTCTATCTCTGATTGATCATAATTGATCTTCTATTGATTCTCCTTCACTACATTCTAAAGCATGATTAAATATATATATATATATATATATATATATATATATATATATATATATATATATATATATATATATATATATATATATATATATATATATATATATATATATCGATCCAAAGGATCCAGTCGGCCCAAAAAGGATTAAAACCTGAAGAACAAGACTGAACGTGAAAAATGAATAAGGTCGGCCTCCGCCAAGAGATTCCTCTAGAAAATCCAAAGGATGAAATGTAGAAGGTTGACCACATGCCAAGAAACATCGAGATCAATGCTCAATGATGCACAAGCTTCAGAATGGGTTCCTGTAGATAACGAAAATAGATCTCAGGCAACCGGTAACAAAGAAACAACTGGTAACAAGAAACTGTCATGGAAACCGGTAACAATATCTTGCCGGAAAGTGATCCAAATGAGCTGTGGTTTGAAAGAAGGAAAGATGATCAAGTCTTCAAGTATAATCCAACTCCACGAGATCCAATGAGCAAAAAATTGGGACACACATAAAGAAAATTGAAACTGCAAACAAAACATAAAGGAAATGTTTTTGGTTGATGCAAGATTGTTTTGAACCAGGGATGCTCCTGCATCAGTTTCATACAATATTGCCTGCTAAAATTATGTTTCTACACAACATATAACCTGATCAACACTTATAATTACTTGCCCAAAACAATGCAAAGATGAAATGAAACTAAAGGTTTATGATCATCACAATAAATTTCATAAAGACCATAAAAAAATAATGAATTTTACAAGATGAATGAGTAAGAACAACTGATTTCTCATTAATCTTGAAGAACAATTTGATTACAATGCACAAAAATACTTCAAAGAACTCAATATATTTGAGTTACAAGGCAAATCCTTTTTTTGTACATACAAAAAGAAAGTAAGAACTAACTGATATTGAATTGAAGTTGCCTTTTTATTAAAGCTACTCCAGTTTAAATTTGAAAAATTGGCTCTCTTTTACTTGTTGATTGAGCTGACATGTTGGTGTGCTAGCTGATTCTTGCCCTCAAAATCAAGTTCTAACTGAAACAATTTCCTTAGAATTGGGACCAACCCTCCTTTGAATTTAAAAACTATTTGTTGGGCAGATGGACTTGAAATTCCCTCAAAATAGGGATCAAAACTAGAAGTTACTAGTGATGAATACTAAGAGGGGGGGGGGTGTGAATTAGTATACCAAAAAATATTGAACTTAAACTCTTAAACAATTTAGCAGTTAATCGGTATAACAGATTTACTAACAAACCGGTTAAGACAAATGCAAACCAAACAACAAATAAAGCATTCACTCACAAGAGAACAATCACCATAACACAAGAGTTTTTGACGTGGAAACCCAAATGGGAAAAACCACGGTGAGCAGAAACTCACAAGTAACTATCTGGAGAATAGTAACCAGACCGATTAAGGTCAGACCGGTTAAGGTCATACAATGTTCTTCACCAGAACAGATCCTGTTAGGAATCTAGATCTCTATTAGGAGATAAGTCCTTTTAAAGGCTACCTTGTGAGAGGATTTTAGATTCACAGTTGTGAACCACCTTGTTAAAAGATTTACAAAGGCTTTGTTGGGCCTACCCGGTTAAGGGTTTCAGACTTGTCAAAGATGTGAGTAATCAACAAGTGAGTGATCTAGATACTAGCACAATATGCTTGGTTAGATCCTTGATAGCTCATTATTAATGCACATTTTGCATTAATTTAGTCTTCAATATCTCCACACTCTGTTTCTTCACACAAACCTAATCTTTTCTTCTATGATCGCACATGCAAAAACCCTCATGCACTGCTAAAACCCCTATCAACCACTAAAACCCTACACATGATGTGCTTATAAAGGAATTTGATTTCATGTCGGTCCAATAGGATTACATTGCAAGTTCCTAGGTTCAGTGCATCTAGACACATTTGGTAACACGACACAAAATCACCACCAAAGTGTCGGTGGATGATAACTCATCACAAAAATACTGGTTGGTAACTCATCACAGAGTAATACCAGTTCATTACCAATTACCGGTTGTCACAATGAAGACTGGAAAAAATGTTAACTACTGCTTTATTCCTTCATACGGCTTTGGGATCCTTGAATCGCTTGAGGTCTTCATACCGCTTTGGGTCTTCAGTCAGTTTGTGAGCGGTAAACACCTTCTGCAAAACACCGATAGTCTAAAGACTATAATACATAATACTGGTTGGAACAATTACTGATTGAGCATAACTCATACATAGGGAAGTGATCATAAAACAAGTGTGTGTCCATCAATGACAATCACAACATCATCAAAATGCCAACAATCTCCCCCTTTGGCATTGATGGCAACACTTAGGAAAATTTTGACATCTAAGTGTTTTACAAAAAAAAAATGCCATAATCAAAATTACTCCCCCTAAGCATATACACTATCCCTTTTTGCAGAAAATACAATGTATACTACTCCCTTAAAGAAATAACATGAAAGGATACATAGCATTCACCAAAATTTTAATACTACTCCCCCTTTGCCAACAATGACAAAGTACTGTAGAATAACCCCTGTTTCTCATTATCATTAATATAAATAAGTGTTTATGACAATAATGAGTGAAACTTATCAAAAACTGATTTAAAATCCTGCATAAAAGTCTTCATGGATAATGACCATGACTCAAGCAATGAGGTAGCCACCTCACTTTCCATCTGCATCTGTGATACCTGTTCTTCCATGGCATCAATTGTACTCATTTCTTGGGTTGTCAATAAAGCTTCTAGGTTTAGAAAGCACTTTTGAAGAATTTGCAGTATGGATAATAAAACCAGTTGTAGCTCCTGCAAATCTCTTGTCCTGTTGCTAATCTCCAACTCTAGCCTGGAAAACTGAAGCTGATACTGGTGAATAGTTTTCCCATATGTGGTGAAAGAATCATACGGGGTCTTAAAGTTGCTTACGTATGTCTGCAAATCAGTTGAGACCGGAGCTCATTCAGTTTCTTTACTAAGGCAATGTTAAGTGCCTTTTGATGCTTCTTCTGTGCATTAGCTTCAGCAACTTCCTCCAGGCATTGTACTTGGTCCTTGACAACTGTACATAGAAGTTTCAGTTTGGCCAGAGAGGAATCGGTACCGGGGAGGTTGGTATCTGGGATCAAACTGGTAAGGGTGTCAATCGCAGTGTGAATGACATCCTACTCCTTTTCCTTCTTAATGCTTCCAGTATTTCCTGTGCTAGTTTTATGCCTTGCAGAAGCTCCAATTCATCTGCAGATTGGAGGTCAAGAGGACTGCTGATGTCAGTCGGTTTGGCTTGACCACCGGTTGCCTTTGGAGTCTCTGCTTGCTTTTTCTTTTCTACTTTCTTCTTCTCTTTCGCTCTTTTCTTTTCCTCTTCTTTCTCCCTTTGTTCTGCTTCATGCTTTTTCTTCTCTTCCTCCTTTCTTTCTTCTTCTTTTCACTTCTCCTCTTCTTGTTTCTTCTTCTCCTCATCTTTCCACTTCTCCTCTTCTTTCTTTTCCTCCTCTGCTTTCCTCTTCTCCTCTTCTTTCCTCTTCTCCTCTTCTTTCCTCTTCTCCTCTTTTGTTCTCTTTTCTTCTTCTTTCCTCTTCTCTTCCTCTTGTTTCTTCTTCTCCTCTGCTTTCCTTTTCTCTTCCTCTTTCTCTTCTTTTTCTTTGTTTTCCTTTTCCTTTTCCAGCTTATGCTTGTCCCCTTTTTCTTTGTCCTGTTTCTCCTTGTCTGCTTTTTCTTTATCAGCCTTTTCCTTTTCAGCTTCTGGAGTGACATCTTCAACATCCAAGGCATCAACATCAATGGTGTCCACCTATTGTGTAGCTGGTTCTCCTTCATCATCAAATGCCTCATCCAGTTTTCTGGTTTCGGGTTCCTGTTCGGCTTTCTTGTTGGCCTCAGACACTTGATCCAACCAGACAATAGCTTTGGCATACAGATGAGTGTCCTTTTCTACTTTAGAGGTTTTGCCTTCTAGCAACCCGAGTCTTCTTCTTCTCATGAAGAAGAGACCTTTATGCGTGTCCATAATCTGAAATAAGTCAGAATTGGAGGCTTCAGGAAAGTACTGAGCAAATACTTTCTCCCTTATTTCCTGTTCTTTTTCTATGGCAATGCGCCATTTGTTGTCCAAAGAATTATATAAAGAATCAGGTGCCTCAGATCTAATTTCTAATGGTGACCGATCATTTTTACACAAATAATTAATGACTTCCCGCTCTATTTCCTCTTTCTCACTATCGATAAAATCATCAAAACACTCCTTTAGATCACTAAGAAATTTTCTTCTTATATTCTTGATAGTCCTTTGACAATGTGTCATTGGCTTATAAGAAGAGACGCCAATATTTACCGGTGCAGATAATGCAGGTGTCTTGTCTGTAGCTTTTGTCTTTTTCCTTGTTTTCCTTGTCTTCTTAGGATGCACATCTGATTATGTATCTTTAGATTCTAGTGAGTTTCTCTTGGCCTTCTGCTTCCTTTCAAATGCTTTAGCGGGTGCAACTTCTGGTTTCTTCTTGGCAGGTGACCGCTTGGTCACTTTTGGACTAGCTGAGGTAACCTGTGTCGATGCTGCTGGCATTGCCTTTCCCTTTTTCATAGAAGGTTCTTCAACCGGTGTTACCCTTTCCAAGTAGGTGTTGGTTCTTTTTTTCTTTGCATTTAAAGGAGAGGCAATCAAGGTAGAGGCATACCCATCTAACATGTCGTACATTACCTCATAACCCATAGGTTCTACTTCTTCCTGTCTGGGTCTACCGCTTTCATTACACACTCCTCTACTCTAATAGTAAAGTAGATGTCTTCTTCATACTTCTTAACAATGTCGCCAGATATCCTCATCCTCTGGCTCATCTTCCACTTGAATTCATCAAAGTATTTATTCAAGACTTCAGGATATCCGGTTCTCACCGCTTGGAGACTTTCCCTAATTTGTTTGGTGACCAGTTGGTCAGTAGACCATTGAATCTTAGGGCACTGTCTTGTTTGATGGACTTCAAGTTCAGTAGAAGTTTCTTTTGCAAATAGGTGCATAGATCAAATGAGGCATCCTCCATGATCATTTTGTAAGCAGCATTAACCGCAGTAGTAGAAACAGAGTTTAATCTACTGGCATAAAATGTTCAGTAGCCTATCACCATGCAAGCATACTTGACCAACTCATCTTTGATGGTGTTGACGGTCATTCCCCGTTGATTGCTCACAGAACTAGTGAGCTTAGTCATTTCTATCTTGATGACTTTCCTTAGCGCTGGCACCTCACCAATGTTGCAAAAATCGGTGACGACATGAATTGCTTCAGGCGTAATGTCATGTGTCCTCTCCAGATACATCTTGTCACCATGCACCATGTTCAGGATGATGCGGACTTGGAGGACTTGGCAACGCCATTTATGAAATAGTTGAACCTTTTGGACAACTCCATTTCCTTGAGTTACGCTCCTGCATATAAGACACCAGCAGTAAATGCTCATATGAAGGAAAAAAGGCATCCATACATATCACAAAATATTTTGTAAAAATATGTGCTAATAGATGCTTTAAAAATGAAAAATCTATACTAACTTGAGATGATGCACCAAGATATTTTGGTTTTGGTTTTAAAATTGACTAATTACAACCAAATCAATTAAGAAAACAACTATGTTCATAGCTTATTCATATCTAAGTGGACCATAAAAATTTCATATGAAGGTTGCTTATTTCAGTTGCTTATTTCAATTGCTTTTCTGAACCAGTCACTAGTGAGGAGGGACCTCAAGGAGATCAATCCAACCGGTCAGCAAAATTAAACACAACAGAAACACATGGATATAATGGAGGAAATGCAGAACAAATAGTTTTATTGCATGAAATTTGATTACATCCAACCTATAACAACTGGGTTACAACATACTAGCACACAGGCCTGGTAGAACAAGTCACACTAGGACCTTGAATCGAAAGATCTATCTTCTAGGCACAGTCTATCTCTGATTGATCATAATTGATCATTTATTGATTCTTCTTCACTACATTCTAAAGCTTGATTATAAATATATATATATATATCGATCCAAAGGATCCAGTCGGCCCAAAAAGGATCAAAACCCGAAGAACAAGACTAAACGTGAAAAATGAATAAGGTCGGCCTCTGCCAAGAGATTCCTCTATAAAATCCAAAGGATGAAATGTAGAAGGTCGGCCACACGCCAAGAAACATCGAGATAAACACTCAAGGATGCACAAGCTTCAGAATGAGTTCCGGTAGATAATTAGAATAGATCTCAGGCAACTAGTAACAAAGAAACAACTGGTAACAAGAAACTGTCATGGAAACCGGTAACAATATCTAGCCGAAAAGTGATCCAAATGAGATGCAGTTTGAAAGATAGAAAGATGATCAAGTCTTCAAGTATAATCCAACTCCATGGGATCTGATGAGCCAAAAATCAGGACACACAGAAAGAAAACTAAAACTGCAAACAAAACAGAAAGAAAATGTTTTTGGTTGATGCAAGATTGTTTTGAACCGGGGATGCTCCTGCATCAGTTTCATACAATATTGCCTGCTGAAATTATATTTCTACAAAACATATAACCCGATCAACACTTATAATTACTTGCCCAAAACAATGAAAAGATGAAATGAAACTAAAGGATTATGATCATCACAATAAATTTCATAAAGACCATAAAAAAATTATGAATTTGACAAGATGAATGAGTAGGAACAACTGATTTCTCATTAATCCTTAAGAACAATTTGATTACAATGCACAAAAATAATTCAAAGAACTCAATATATTTGAGTTACAAAGAAAATCCTTTTGTTGTACATACAAAAAGAAAGTAAGAACTGACATGTTGATTGAGCTGACATGTTGGTGTGCTAGCTGATTCTTGCCCTCAAAATCAAGTTCTAACTGAAACAATTTCCTTAGAATTGGGACCAACCATCCTTTGAATTTAAAAACTATTTGTTGGGCAGATGGACTTGAAATTCCCTCAAAATAGGGGTCAAAATTAGAAGTTACTAGTGATGAATACTAAGAGGGGGGGTGAATTAGTATACCAAAAAATACTGAACTTAAACTCTTAAACAATTTATCAGTTAACTGGTATAATAGATTTACTAACAAACTGGTTAAGACAAATGCAAACCAAACAACAAATAAAGCATTCACCCACAAGAGCACAATCACCATAATACAAGAGGTTTTGATGTGGAAACCCAAATGGGAAAAACCACGATGAGCAGAAACTCACAAGTAACTATCTGCAAAATAGTAACCAGACCGGTTAAGGTCAGACCGATTAAGGTCATACAATGTTCTTCACCAGAACAGATCCTATTAGGAATCTAGATCTCTGTTAGGAGATAAGTTTTGTTAAAGACTACCTTGTGAGAGGATTTCAGATTCACAGTTGTGAACCACCTTGTTAGAAGATTTACAAAGGCTTTGTTGGGCCTACCTGGTTAAGGGTTTCAAACTTGTCGTAGATGTGAGTAATCAACAAGTGAGTTATCTAGATACTAGCATAGTATGCTTGATTAGATCCTTGATAGCTCATTATTAATGCACATTTTGCATTACTTCAATCTTCAATATCTCCACACTCTGTTTCTTCACACAGACCTAATCTTTTCTTCTATGATCGCACATGCAAAAACCCTCATGCACTGCTAAAAGCTCTATCAACCACTAAAACCCTAGTCATGATGTCCTTATAAAGGAATCTGATTTCATGTCGGTCCAATAGGATTACATTGCAAGTTCCTAGGTTTAGTGCATCTAGACACATTTGGTAACATGCCACAAAATCACTGCCAAAGTGTCGGTGGATGATAACTCATCACAGAAATACCGGTTGGTAACTCATCACAGAGTAATACTAGTTCATACATTTTACCAATTACCAGATGTCACAATGAAGAATGGAAAAAATGTTAACTACCGCTTTATTCCTTTGTACTGCTTTGGGATCCTTGAACCGCTTGAGGTCTTCATACCGCTTTGGGTCTTCATACCGCTTTGGGTCTTCAGTCAGTTTGTGACCGGTAAACACCTTCTGCAAAACACCGATAGTCTAAAGACTATAATACATAATATCGGTTGGAACAATTATCGGTTGAGCATAAATCATACATATGGAAGTGATTATAAAACAAGTGTGTGTCCATCAATGACAATCATAACATCATCAAAATGCCAACAACTAGTTGTCTATGCTTCCAAAAATTCCCTTGGCTAATGAGTCACCCTTGGGGGCCTTCAAATCAGGTGTTGAACAACAAATTTGGGCTTAAAAATATCCCCCAAAATGACCACTCCTTATCTCAAAATGATGACATTGTGAACTCTCAATGTCTCCTTTGTTGTAGCTTTCTGTCATTATTTACATCATCAACGATTGTATTTAAAACCCCGTCTTTGGTACTGTCTTTATGCCAATGGTCTATAACTACCCTAACCTTTTTGCCTTTCATTACTCTTGGATTGTCTAGACTTTGATAATAATAGAGGTTGTCCTTACGATTTTTTATGGTGCTACATACTCTGGCAACCCTTCTCATGATTGTATCCTGAATAATGTGATAGCACCTTACTGTTCTTTGTCACCTTGGGCATTTATTGCGACTTTCATTGACTGTTATAGATCTTTGTTAAACAACCTTGTCACGGTAACACACAATCATGTTGTTGATATGATGATAGACTAAGACTGTCACAAACTCTGGGGCTACTTCTCTATACTATCACGATCCTTGGATGCTATGATGCTATAGAGATGGCTATTAACCAACAAATTCTTTGTTATGCCTATTCCTGCTCATCATGGCATGATAGCTAATTTAATGATAGTCAATAATGACTATAGCTGCCCTCAAGAAATGCCTGCTCTTTTTGTGTTTATTACTGCTTATGAAACATTAAGGACTGGTTTCTTTATATGTGTTTTGTAGCTTTGGGTTTTGTGATATATAACCAATCATTTTGTTGTCTCACCTTGGCATTGTCTCATATTCTTCATTACATTTGGATGTCTTCTAGGGTTTCTACCTCTTCTCTTTGTACTTTACTATCATTTGCACTTTTAATGATTGATCCGTGACTTTGGATCACTACTCCATACTATCTCTAAAGGCTGCTCTTTTGAGTGCATTTTTATTAAGTGAGATATACCCTAATCAAACTACTAAACTCATCTTCTGCTTTTGTTCTTTTGGATAACAGTGGCCATCACTCTTTAGTGCATTCATGACACCCTTGACACTTTCTATCTTTTTATCTTACAACTTATTTTACTGTGAACTCAATATTTGATTATTAAGTCTCTATTGACTGTGGATACTTGTGATCATTTTTTTTACTGTCTTTTAGTGGCTATGACTGTTATTTCACTATGCACTGTGATTGTTTGATATGACTTTGTATTACTGATTTATCATAAATGCATTCTTGTTTACCAATCTATTTGTTGATGCTTATGACTGTCCCTAATACTGTATTATCATTATTTTGATAAAACTAGATTTGTAACTTTCACTTTGCCTTTTAATGCTTCTATACCCTACTTTTGGAATCCTTATTGCAGTCTTTACATGGCATATTCTAATACGACTGCTATAATCATGATACTGCCCTTCTATTGGTGCTCATGTCATCTTTACTTTACATTGTATCACAGTCTTGCCACTATGCATTGAGTTTCTTAGACCACTGCCCTTTGGCCTGAAATTTATTACTATATCCCTGCTTACTGTTCACCAATTATGCCTTTTCGTTGCACTCTAATTATTGTTTTACAGTCATAAGGTGATAGACTGTGGTCATAACTTCTTCACTAAACTTTATGACTGTGTAAGCATATCTTCTTTCCATGGATTTCTATAAGGATTGCATCTTTGATTGCTCTTAAAATTGTCTTAGCTTTGTTCTAAATTAGAAGACGTTACTACAAAGGGATCAGTCTTTTCACAGTAATCTTGTCTCTCTTCAATACTGATCTATAGGGACTGCCTTACACTACTCAATGATATCTTAATATTGAATCTGTTGGCATTATGGATGAATTGATTATGTGTTGCATTGATGTTTTGTAATTGATGTCAACAATAGCTATTATGGTTGGTTACCGGCAGACAGGTTTTGGTTACCGATAGAAGATCTAGTGTTACTGACAGAAGAGATTGTCTGTTGGACACTTTTGGCATGTTTGGATCAGTGAATTATGTTTGATTACATGTGTTACATGCTCCATAAGCATTTTTTGGTTAGTTGGTGTTAACTTGGTAATCAGATTCTATCATACATTTTGGTAAACCCTTACCGACAGAGCTTTCACTAAGGAATATTGATAGGATGCATAATTTGTGTTGGTGCAGCTTCTACATGGATTTTAGGATGCCAAAGATGTTCTTTGATCGTGCTTCAACTGCTTGAAGACATTGCTTTGGCATGGTGGACCTAGAATAGGTCTGGTACCTATCTAGGTTATGGACCAGTATCATACTAACCTATACTCTATGTTGGGGCTTCAAATTTCCAAATAATTTCAAGCACCCTACTATTAAAAATGGTGGTCACTTCATGGAAATGACACATAATGGATGATTAATGATTTGAACAACTAGAGTAAAGGAGGATATGAATAAATTAATTCCAATGGACCCCATGAAAAACTAGTGTTTTTGATCTGTAGAAAAGGTGATATGAACAGATAATTAAAATGAATGAAACATGAAAATATAAGAAATACCCATTTCATAAAATCAAGTTTCCAAGTTCTAGTAAAAATATTATATCTGTAAAATGTGTTTTTGGCTTTAGACCATACAAAAGACCGTAAGAAGGCTGAAAAGCCTGTTATTTCAACCTGCATGAAAGAATATGTCGACTTGGAATGAAAATGTATGAAAATATCAAATCTGATGAAGACCCATTTTATAAGTTTACGTTTCATACCATCACAAAAAATTTCAGATTCGTATCTAAAGTTTAAGACTTCCGACTAAACAAAAACCCGAAAGATAGCTTAAAGCAAGGTTATTGACTAACTAGTTTGCATATTAATTTCAAAGGGTTTTGTTAATATTAATGTAAAATGGTGACTTTTCACCCCAAAAGGGGTATGGTGCCCATTCCACCACATATATAAGTGGTTAAAAAATGTAGATATGAGGGGGAACATGAGAGAAAAATATAGGAGAGACTCTGGATAATATTGTACTATTTTGAACCTTTTAATACAATCAGTTGTTTTCCTTCGCATATGTGCTGTGAGTTATTTCATTTTCTGTAGACAATTGTTTGTGATATTATCTAAAGGGGATAAGGTTATTCGTATTTTTACAGTGAATTTTATGTTTCTATGTTATAAACTTGGATTAAAAGGATCTACTTGCGAATTGTAATTGTTCCTTGTAGTTCTTCCTTGGATGGTCCTTTAAGGTTGAGGTTAAATTCATTCAAGCGGTTTATGATATAAACATTTAGCATATCTCATAAGAAACAATAACTGACATATTTACCAAAGGGGGTAGGTTTAAAAATTGTCTCACAAATTATACATTAAGTCCTAGAGAAATATGAGACTCTGTAGCCCAAATAACAGGAAAGACACTGGTCATTCACAAATCACAACCTTTACCATATTAATTACTTTTACATTAAAGCAATAAAACTAGTTGAGTAGGACACATAAAACCAGTTAGCAATAGTATACATACTTATAAATTTCAAGTACAAAGTTCGAATAGCTTCCACAACAACAATCTTTAACTCATATAAAAGCCACCCATCCTAGGAACCTATGCCATTCTGAGATAGGAGGAAGTTAGATTAAGATAAATAATCTGTTATAAAAAGCATTAGTCATCGAAAGCCACTAGTGAATAGGTATACCCACCTAGGTCTTGCAAAGCCCGAAGTGAGGGAGTTAGTAACCACATAGGTTCACTCTATAAGTTGTCCAAGTCAATTGAAGGGTTTGATCATAGGAGTTAGCATTTCCTTAGGACCTATCCAATCTGTTGATTTGAGACCCAACACTCTACATGTTACCGGGATGTCTCGAGATGATTTATGGATTTGTTATTATTGTTTTGGTCTTAAGCCGACATGGCATATCATTGTAATATGGAACTATGTAATGATTTTATTGTAATATCTTTTAGGTGGCCAACCTAATTGGTTTAGGCCTTAGGGTTTATATAAATAAGAGGTAGAAACTCTTTGTAGAGTATCAGGGTTATGAAAAGGTCATGGTCAAGGAATGTAATTTACAAATATTGTAATATCATTCAGGCAGAGGAGTTGGTCGATCATTTGTGATTGAATTGGATTCAAAAGAGGATTTAGTCCTCTGACATTGAGCTTAATTGGAACTGTAATCAGGCATGGTAGATGCTATTTCTGGCAGTTCACTCTATTGGATTGTTGTCCATTTATCTTGAGATGGTTGTAGCCTCTCTATAGTCAGTGAGACTCTTTTGTAATGAGCAATACAGTCTAGGCAGTGTGCCTTCTTGCATGTGTAGGCCCCTCATTGTAACACATACTTTCTGCAAAAGTATCATCTGACTGTGGGTAGGCTTCCCACTGTGGTTTTTCCCTTTTTGGGTTTTCCACGTATAAATCATGGTGTCATGTGTTATGGTTGCTTTGCATTGATTATCTATTTATTTATTAAGTTGCATTGTTTACCAGTATCTATTCCTACCGTCATTTGTATGTGCTTTACCGGTACTTGATTTTTTTTAAGGTTGTATTGTGGATTAAAAGTTATAATCTGTTAACAATTGATTCACACCCCCCCCCCCCCCTTAGTTGTTCACCAGTTATCCTAATAATTGGTATCAGAGCTTTGGTCCTCTTTTGCAGAAGCTTAACCACTTGAGGTAGATCCTATGGCAACTAACACTTCTAATCCACCGTCAACTATTTTCAGAAGATAAATCCCTAAGCTTGATGGAACAAATTATGGGATATGGAAAATTCGAATCGAGACTCATCTTAGATGTCTTGGCAAGGATATTTGGGAGATCATTGAGAAAGGATACACACCTTATGATCTGACATCTGGCAATCCTGCTCCTGCAAACTTGGATAAGAATATTGAAAATGATTGCAGAGCTAGAGAAGCCCTCTTGTGTGCACTTACTGATCAGTAGATCATGGGATTGACTATAAATCATCGGCTAAGGTTATGTGGGACAAATTGCAAACTCTGAATAAAGGTGATCCTACTGTCAAAATTGCTAAACTTGATGGTTACCGGGTAAGATATGAAAACTTAAAGATGAAAGATAATGAGAGAATTGTTGTGTTTATGGAAAGAGTAAATGAGATTGTTATGGGAATTCAATGTTGTGTAGGATTTCTATGTGAAGATGAAATAGTTTCCAAAGTATTGAGAGCCCTTCCACCGGCTTACAAGGTGAAGGCAATTGCAATTAATGAGTTAAGAACAATGGAAAACTCTTGAGTTAACTGAGACATTCTGATTGGGAAATTATTTGCTTTTGAGTTTGAAGAATTTGGATATTCTGGAGCTGTGAAGTCTGAACCTGCTTTTCATGCGTCGTCATCATCATCTACCGACAAAAGTGATTGGAGAGCCCTATATGCAAAAGAATTGGAAGACATGAGGAAAGAAGATGAAGAACTTGAGCAACTTGAAGCCTTATTTTCTAGAAGAGTACCTAAAGGACTGACTGAAAGTAAGTATGAAGGAAAAGCACCTTTTAAATTGTTTTGCATGTAACAAGATTGGTCAGTTTGCATCTAGATGTCCTGAAAGGAATGCAAGGTTTGAGGAAAGAGTTAATAAATCTTTTAAGCCTAACTAGAATAGATATGGATTCAAGAAAAGTAAACAATGCTACATAGCAGATGAGGAAGGAGTAACTAATGACTCTGGAGATGAACTGACATAAGACTTTGCTAGTGGATCCAGCAATGGAAAGGAATGGGTATTCTATGCTTTGAAGGAAGATGAACCAGAACCAGCTATCAAGAATGAAGAAAGGCCCTGGCAGCAAAAGTTGAAGATAAGGATGAATGGGTAATTGATAGTGGATGCTCACATCATATGACTGGAGATAAAATAATTTTTTTTGTCCCTGCAAGAATACAATGGCGATCAAGTCATATTTGGAGATGACAAAGCATGTATGATCAAAGGTAGAGGTATTATTTCTCTGGATGGTAAGCATAATACTGATAATGTCTATTATGTAGAAGGTTTAAAGCATAATCTTTTGAGTGTTGGTCAATTGGTTGATAAAGGTTTCCAACTCCAGTTTAAAGATAGAAAATGCAAAATCATTAACAAGATTGGTTTGGAGATTGCAACCAGTATTTAGACAGGAAGTAATATCTTTCACTTGAACATTGGTAATAAGACATGTTTGATTGCTCATATTGATGAGAGTTGCCTATGGCATAAGAGGATGTGTCATGTTAATTTTGATTGTATTGTTAAGATCAGTTCAACTAAGGCAGTTAGAGATATACCTAATATTATGAAGCCTCATAATCCGATATGTAAGGAATGTCAATTGGGAAAGCAAGTTAGAAGTTCTTTTAAAAGCATACATGATAAATCTAATGATGTACTTGATTTGATTCACACTGACTTATGTGGTCCAAAAAGGACTAAAATCTTTCAAGGTGATAGGTATTTCATGATGATTATTGATGACTATTCTAGAATGATATGGGTGACTTTTCTAAGGGAGAAGTCTGAAGCTTTTCAGAAATTCAAGATCTTTAAAGCAAAGGTTGAAACAAAAACTAGATTGAAAATCAAATGTCTAAGTTCAGATCATGGCGGTGAGTTCACTTCTCATGAATTTAATAGTTATTGTGAGACAAATGGAATCAGGAGACAACTATTTGCACCTAGGACTCCTTGGCAGAATGGAGTAATGGAAAGAAAGAACATAACCATTTTGGATGCAACAAGATCTATGATGATGGAAGCCTAATTGACTCATATCTACTGGAGAGAAGCAATGAGTACATCAGTCTACACATTCAACAGAGTTCACATCAAAGGTGAAACCGGTAAGACCCCTTATGAACTATGGTTTGGACATACACCTACTGTTAAATATTTCAGAATTTTTGGAAGTAAATGCTATATCAAAAGAGATGATTCAATTGGAAAGTTTGATCCTAGATGTGATGAAGGGATATTTATTGGGTATTCAATTCAAAGCAAAGCATATAGATGTTATAACAAAAGATTGCAGAAAATTGTGGAAAGTGCTAATGTGAAAGTGGATGAACAGTACATAAATCATTCTATCTCATATGACAAAGAATCGATAGTGGAAATGATCATAACTGAACCGGCAATGCCTTAACCGGTATAGGAAACTGAGACAGTTACACTAGCAAAATTAGAAAATTCAACTCTGATTGATGATCAGAGCAGTGAACCTGAAGTTCAAAAGACACCAAGGTATGTAAGATTAAATCATTCTGAAATCAAATTATTGGAGATAGAAACAAGGGAGTTATGACTAGAATAAAACAGACAAATGAAGAGGTATGTCTTATTTCTCAAGTTGAATCAGCAACTATTATTGAAGCTTGTAAGGATAAACATTGGTTAAAAGCTATGGAAGATGAATTAGATTAGATAGAGAAAAATGAGACTTGGTCTTTAGTTCCCCGACCTACAAATAAGAATGTTATTGGAACTAAATGGGTTTTTAGGAATAAACTAAATGAGGATGGTCAAGTTCTAAGAAACAAGGCTAGATTGGTTTGTTAAGGATATTCTCAAATGGAAGGAATTGATTATGGTGAGACATTTGCACCTATAGCTAGAATTGAAGCTGTTAGACTCTTTCTTGCCTATGCAGCTTACAAGAACTATAAGGTTTATGAAATGGATGTTAAATGTGCATTTTTGAATGGTGAACTTGAGGAAGAAGTTTACATTCAACAACCTGATGGATTTTCACTGATAGATGATAAAGATATGGTTTGCAGATTGAAGAAATCTTTATATGGTTTGAAACAAGCTCTTAGAGCGTGGTATGCAAGGTTGGATAAATATCTTTTGAAGCTTGGTTTTACTAAAGGCAGTGTTGATAGTAATTTATATTATAAGATCACTAATAATGATATTCTGATTATTGAAGTATTTTTTGATGATATCATTTTTGGAGGAGAAGATGAATTGTGCATGGAATTTGCTAACAAAATGAAGAATGAATTTGAAATGTCCATGATTGGTGAGATGAAAATTTTCTTAGGTTTGTAGATTACTCAAACTGACAAAGGGATTTTTATCTGTCAAGCTAAGTATCTAAAGGAATTGTTGAAGAAGTTTGGTATGGATTATTCCAAACCAGTAAGTACTCCTATGGCGACAAATGAGAAATTATCTATCAAGGATACTTCTACATTGGTAAATCTGACAAGGTATAAGTCTATGATTGGTGGTCTATTATATCTAACTCAGACTAGACCTGATATTATGAATGTAGTAAGTATTGTTTCAAGATATCAAAGTAATCCTAAAGAAAATCATGAATGTGCAGTAAAGAGGATATTCTGGTATTTGCAAGGAACAACAGAATAATGGTTTATGGTATTCTAAAAATGATGATTTCACTTTATGTGCATATACTGACTCAGATTGGGCAGGAGATACTGATGAAAGGAAGAGCACTTATGGTGGAGCTTTCTTTCTTGGAAAGAAACTGGTTTCATGGATCAACAAAAAATAGTCATGCATTTCTTTATCTACTGCAGAAGTTGAGTATGTTGTAGTAGCAACTAATTGCACTCAAGTCTTGTGGATGAAGCAAATCTTGAAGGATATCATGGTAAATTGTAGTGAACCAGTAGTTATCTACTGTGATAGCTCTACAACTATTGACATGTCTAAAAATATGGTATTTCACTTTAAGACTAAGCATATTTCAATAAAGTATAACTTTCTTAAGGACAAGGTAGAAGCAAAGTAAGTCAAATTGGTTTATGTGAACACTAAAGAATAGATTGCAGATATATTCACTAAACCAATGTCTAAGGAATCATTTGAGTGTTTGAGAGATAGGTTAGGGGTTTCTACTCCTCCAACAGAGACTTAATTGGTGTTGTTTGTCATCAATCTGACATACATTATCAAAGACACTATTCATTCTGGCACTGATGAGTGGTGCTACTACTTAGGGGGAGTAGTCAGTTTTGAGATTCAGAGGTTTGCATTATTGCTTTGATATTTTTGTCAGATTTCTGGCATTGATGTCAAAGGGGGAGAGATATTGATGTGAAAATTAAAATAAAGGAGTTGTATACATTAGGGGGAGAGATTTATTCAGAACTCTTCAGAGATATCATTCACAGGAGGAGAGCTATTGATATTCAAGAGATTGTTGGTTGTCTTCCATAGGGGGAGACTTGTTTGGCATTTTTTTGGTACTTATATGTTTTTCACATCTAGTGTTGCCATGAATACCAAAGGGGGAGATTGTTGGCATTATGGATGAATTGATTATGTGTTGAATTGATGTTTTGTCATTGATGTCAGCACTAGCTATTATGGTTGGTTACTGACAGATAGGTTTTGGTTACTGGTAGAAGATCTAGTGTTACCAGCAAAAGAGATTATTTGTTGGACAGTTCCGACATGTTTGCATCAGTGAAGTATGTTTGATTACATGTGTTATATGCTCCATGAGCATGTTTTAGTTAGTTGGTGTTGACTTGGTAATCAGATGTTATCATACATTCTGGTAAACCCTTATCGGCATTGGTTTAAGGCTCTACTGGTAGAGCTTTCACTAAGGAATGTTGACAGGATGCATAATTTGTGTTGGTGTAGCTTCTACATGGATTTCAGGATGCTGAAGATGTTCTTTGATCATGTTTCAACTGCTTGAAGACATTGCTTTGGCATGGTGGACCCAGAATAGGTTCAGTACCTATCTAGGTTATGGATCGGTATCATGCTAACATGTACTCTACACATTACCGGGATGTTTCGAGTTGATTTATGGATTTGTTATTATTGTTTTGGTCTTAAGCCAACATGGCATATCATTGTAATATGGAACTATGTAATGATCTTATTGTAATATCTTTTAGGTGGCCAACCTAATTGGTTTAGGCCTTAGGGTTTATATAAATAAGAGGTAGAAACTCTTTCTAGAGTATCATGGTTATGAAAAGGTCATGGTCAAGGAATGTAATGTGTGAATATTATAATATCATTTAGGCAAAGGAGTTGTTCGATCATTTGTGATCAAATTGGATTCAAAAGAGGACTTAGTAATCTAGCATTGAGCTTAACCGGAAGTGTAATCAGGCATGGTAGATGCTATTTCTGGCAGTTCACTCTATTGGATTGTTGTCCATTTATCTTGAGATGGTTGTAGCCCTCTATAGTCAGTGAGACTCTTTTGTAATGAATAGTATGCTCTAGGCAATGTGCCTTCCTACATGTGCAGACCCCTCATTGTAACACATACTTCCTGCAGAAGTATCATCTAACTATGTGTAGGCTTCTCACCATGGTTTTTACCTTTCTGGGTTTTCCATGTACAAATCATGGTGTTATGTGGTATGGTTTTTTTGCATTGATTATCTGTTTAATTGTTAAGTTGCATTGTTTACCGGTATTTATTCCTATCGGCATTTGTATGTGCTTTACCGATACTTGATTTATTTTAAGGTTGTATTGTGGATTAAAATTTATAATCTGTTAACAATTGATTCACCCCCCCCCCCCATCTTAGTTGTTCATTGGTTATCCTAACAGAATCTCTATCTATATATATCTGAGACATTTTTTGACATGATCCTCTCATTGTATTGGCCCTTTTCATCTCTCTGACTGTTCTAAGCTTTTTGATAGCCTTTATGTTGACCCATGATGTTTCTCTCAATGACACAATGCCTTTAACTACACTCTTCCTTGGTTTGGTACATTGATTGTGTTTTCCCCCAGACTAATAGCTCATTCACCCTCAAAACTAGCTTGAAGGGACTGTCTTTGGGGCTTTGTCTCTGACTATATTTTGGCATTCTTGGATTTCTTGTGCCATATTCCTTCATTTTCCTTTTAAAGGTTTGTCCCTCTCCTATAGTCCACAAGACTATGAACTGAACAGTACTTATTCTCTAGGATATCTATCACTGAGACAAAATTTTATTCTCAAATATTTAGCAATCATGGATGACTGTAACTCTATTACACTATGACTGAGACAATATTCTTTCATTTTTACAAGTATACCCCCTTGTCTATAACTCCCTAAAGACAATCAACAAAACCTTTCCAAACATAAAAAAATCTTTAATGTAAACTAATGAAAATAACTTCCATAAAAATAATAACTAGAGAGAGTAAAAAGAAAATGACTTTCTTCAATATATAAAGATCTTTTCATGGCACATGAAACCCTACCTCACTTCAATAACTTCCAACTTGATATTTTCCTATCAAACCGATATTATTGCATAAATCTTACTATTTCTTTAATGATTTATGTTGTTCTGGAACATACCTCTACTAGAAACTCTCTATGAACTGTTGCTTTAACTGAAAACATAGCTCTTTCCACTGTAAAACTATTGTTTATTCACTTATCTACCCCTCTTTACTTAGATTTTCCCTCTTTCCCTAGCGGCCATTCAAGGTTTTGTTTTTACTTCTCCTTTGTCATGGGTTAGGGCAGATTTTTAGCATTTTGAACAAATGAATAAATTGAAGTTCCCTCCTATCCACATGAATCTCTTTTGAAACTTATGTTTCATGAAATACAAAGACAAATGATATGGCACCCAAAATTTAAAGAACCTAAATATAAGACTATTATTAACAAACATAGTACTAAATATGCAATTTATATTTAAAAGTCTAAATTAGATAACATTTTGGCGACTCTCAAGGATGTTTGCATGTTGAACAATATAAGACCAGTAGCCTTCATGACTTCCATTGGGCACACAAACTCAAGAACTTGGCAATCAAACTTGGACATGCTAAGAATTTGCTACTAGAAGCATGGAATAAAATTCAAGACTCACAATAGACTAAACTAGATTCAAACATGACTACAAAAGACTCAAAAAGAGACTAAGAACTTGCTTCTACAATGAGCCAACATCACCTAGCCTATTAACAAAATAAAAACATATGTTGATGCATACAGAGGAACACAAACTAAACTTTGACAAGATTGAATAACACAACTAGACTCTAAATAATGATGCTACAGTACCTTATTGAAAGAAAACTACTCTAATATGTACAAAAGATGAATAATCAACTCAATAGAAAAGTTTGAGGTATATCCCATTGAGTGGGATTGGCAATTATTCTCCATCCAACTTGGATAGCTAATAGGCATTATGCATCTTTTAATTTGTGATAATGTAAGGTCCACCCACATTGCATCAAATTTTGTATGTTGTCTAGACCTACTTTTCAACTCATTCCACTTGAAAACTAGTCACCTTTTTTGAAAACTCTTGGGACAACCTTCTTATCAAAATTTATCTTCATTTGGGAATGATTATTCTTAAGAATTATGAGATCTTTTCTTCTTATTTCTTCCAATTTCATGAGCTCAACAAACTTGATTTGCATTGGTTCCTCCTCCATCATTTCTAGCTCTTGTACCAAACTCAAAGCTGGTAACTCCACTAAAATTGGAAGCCTTGCATCCTTGCCATACACTAACACATATGGAGAATCACCTGTGGACCTCTTAGGAGTGATCCTATTATCCCATAAGGCTAGCTTCAACTTGTTGTGCCAACTCCTCTAATTATCTTTAATTATCCTTTTGATCATCATGATCAAGTTCTTGTTAGTGGACTCAGCTTGTCCATTACCCTTTGGGTAATATTTGGAAGAAGTATTCAGGTATATGCCATTTTCAAGAGCCGAATTAGTTACTTTAAAACCAATAAAAGCTAATGCATTATCAAAAATAATTGATTCTGGAACACCAAACCTTGCAACTAAATCTTGATAGAAACTTAGGACAACAATTTAATTTGCTTCTCTTAATGCCACACCCTCTGTCCACTTTGTAAAATAATTGGTTTTTGTTAAAATCCATCTATGACCAACACTTGAAAGAGGATTAATAGGACTTATTAAATCAAGACCCCACTTGATAAATGATTGCTCCACCTTTACTGGTTAAAATAGAAGGGCTTCCAACCTTTGTGTTCTTTGCAAACAATGAACTCTTCTTCCATTTTCTCACCCATTCATGAGCATCCTTAAGCAAATTAGAACAATAATAACCAACCCTCGTGACTTTATATGTCATTGTTCTTGGAGAAAAATGAGCACCAACTGATCCATCATGAAATTCCTCAAGAATCCTACTTGTTTGATCATTTCAGTACTTCTCAACAACATTCCATTATAATCTTTTCTAAACAAAACATCATCAATAATGACATATAGAATGACTTTCAATATGAAATACCTTCTTTTTGAGTTATCCAAACCCATGAGACACTCACCAGTCTGAAGATAATGTACCAATTACTGAGTCCAGCTTGTTGAAGGTGTTGCTAGAGCTGGTACTTCTACATCATCACGTACCAGGACAACTTGATTTTCACTGATCTCCTTGATATTCTCTACATCTTCATATAGCATCTCACATGGTCCCTTACCTCTAACCAAATTTTTTTCTTTGATATCCACATCATACTTCGTCACTTTTGTAACCCAACCAGCTCTTTTCTCATTTAAATCTTTTCTTAACAAAAATTATTTCATAGAAGGGTGAGCAACCAGCAAATGCATCTTGTTGTTTGAAAGAATACATCTAAATTTCTTGAGAATTCTTATGACAACCAGCACGTGCTTTTCAACAAATGAATATGACAAGTCATAATCCTTCAATACTTGACTGAAAAATGCAATGAGTTGCTCCAAACCTTATTGATTCTGTTGAATCAAGATGGTTGAGATTGTTTCAACACTCCCAAATGCATACAAAATGAAATCCTTTGAGTAATTAGGGTTAATGAGTGTTGGTGTTGATGCTATTGTCTCCTTTATCTCCTCAAAAATTCGTTTGCCTTCTCTATTCCAGCTAAAACTCATATCTTTCTTAAGCATAGAAATTAGAAGCTTCAAAAGAGTAGCAATATTTGGAATAAATCTCCTTACAAAATTAATTCTTCCAAGAAAGCTTTGCAATGCATTCTTGTGAGCTGGGAATGCTATTTAGCAAGAATGACACTTACTCTCTTCGGATCAAAGGATATACCATGCTTGGACACTATGTGACCAAGAAGCTTTCCTTCATGAACAACAAAGATATTCTTCTTAGGATTTAGTGAAACCCAAAATTCTCTGCATCTTTCAAAGATTTTCCTTAAGTGAACAATATGATCATTAACATCTTTTGAAAATTCAGTAATGTCATCAAGATATACCAGCACAAACTTGTTCATAAGACCTTCAAAACCCATATCCATGGCTCTTTGGAATATGGATCTTGCATTTGACAATCCAAAAGGTATGTTCCTATAAGCCATGGTTCCCCATTTTGTGGTAAAGGTTGTCTTGAACTGATCCTGTTCCTTCACCAAAATTTGATTGTAACATGAAAATCCATCTAATAAAGAGAACCTTTCAAAACCTGCAACTACTTGTAAAATTTGCTCCATGGATGGCAATGGATAGTGGTCCTTAGGAGAATCTCAGTTGAGGTCTCTAAAGTTCACACATAATCTAATCTCGCCATTATTTTTCCTCATTGGAACAAGGTTAGACACCCAAGATGTATCTTTATAGGAAATATTATGTTACCTTGGATATCCTATTAAGCTCAACCTTCATCAAATGCTCCAGCTTTGGATTCGAAGGCCTTTGCCTTTGTCTCACTGTTTTTGCATTGGGTTCGAACTGAATATTGTGTTGGGCTAAAATAGGATCAAATCCCTTCAAATCTCCATATTCCCAAGCAAAAATATCATTAAATTCTTGGAAAAGTAAAACAAATGCCTATTGTTTCTCTTTAGTGCATACCTTGCCAAGATTAAGAAGCTTGTTGTTGAAGATCTCCATGGGCTAATAATGTTCTTATTTAACCATTATGCTAGCCTTATCTCTTCTAACCTGATCATCTAACTTAAAAATGGACTTGAGAGAGACCAAACCTTTGGGAAGCTTGTTTGTCTTCAATGGTATGATCTAATCATCTTATTGTTGCTGCAACTTTTTTTTATTTTCACTTGAGAACTCAACCTCTTCAATCAGAAAATTTATAATTTACTCATCACTATCAAAGACTTGCCAATGCACATTTTTATCTATAACTAAGGGTCTAAGAACTACTTTAACATAATGTTGAGCATCTGCATTCTTTACCTCACTTGGTATGTCAAACTCAACTCCCATGGCAACCAACTTATCAGCTTGCTTATTTTAATTTCTTAGGATGGAGGAAAGATTAAAGGCATCAAACTCTTCAATAATGTCACATACTCTATGTTTGTACAACTTCAATAATTCATTTTTTGGTGACATTAATGTTCCTCACTTGATTGACCATAAGTTCGCTATCACCAAATACTTACAAGCACCTAACATTTTTCTTCCTTTCCCATCCCAAGCCTTGAACAAGTGCTTCGTACTCATCTATACTTTAGTATAGCTGAAAGCAAAGCAAAAGGATGAGTAGTATTTGTCACCTTTAGGATAAATCAACATTTCCCCACCTCCAAAACCAAATCTAATCCTAGAACCATCAAAATACAAGATACAACCTTCATTAGACTACTTCTCTTCTTGTTGTTCTTCATCTTTAATTATGTTTGGGACATCATCATTTTGCTCATGTATCATGTAAATACCCAACCCTACTTCATCCATGTGATTGAAAGAATCAATCTCATGGTTCTCAGCTTCCCATTCATCAAGAATTATGTATGTAATGCCTTCAATGAGAGCATTTGGCTCTAGAACAACAAGCTGCTCTTCATTGTATTGCTCATGAAAAGCAAGGTTAGCATTGGTAGGACTAGGAACATAAGTCTCAATGTGATCCTTGGCCAATGGTTCTAATTTAATGGTTACTTTTGTGCCATATTCTGTTCTAACAAACAAGTGAGACCAATCTAATGACAAATACGCTCCCTCAATTTGGTAGTGAAATTCCTACTCAAACAAAGAGAAAAGTATGGTGGCAAGTCAATAGCATACATCTTGAGGAATAGCAAAATTAGGACAAGCATGAAGGGTAACAG
Source organism: Cryptomeria japonica (assembly GCF_030272615.1). NCBI lineage: Eukaryota > Viridiplantae > Streptophyta > Pinopsida > Cupressales > Cupressaceae > Cryptomeria > Cryptomeria japonica. The sequence continues at coordinate 366,560,962 of NC_081408.1, read as the reverse complement.
CTAAATTTTTAATGATGCCAATGGTATTCACTACTCTACCATCAAGTTGGAATACTCCCTTAGTAAGAGGCTCATAGGACAAACCTAGCTTACCAACAATAAGTTTGGGCATAACTGAATTACTAGCCCCTGAGTCTATCATACAATTATGGACTAAATGTTGGCCAATAATTAAGGTAACATAAAATGGAAATGGTTTGACTTCTTTGAACTGCATATCATTGATTTGAGGAGTATCAACAATGGTTACCTTGGGGTGCTCTTTAGAAGACTCATTGGACAAACTAAGAGAAGAAAGATCATTCTAAACTTGTTCCTTTTGTCTTGAGAGAGCTAAGGAATCCCACATGGAAATATTCACATTATATTTCTTCATATGATCTAGAATATTAAATGAACTTGAGCTCGCCTTCTGCTATCCTTTAGGAACAACAACCTCTCCTTGAGTTTGTAATGGCTTTGACTGATTTTTAGGTTCATCTTTGCTTGATATAGCCTCCCCTCTTGGTAATATTTGCACTCCTTGAGTAGCTTGAGGTACATTGGCCACTTGCTTGGTTGTGGAGGCCTAATTTTTATCCTTATCAGCATGTTGTCCAAGATCAACTTCCCTCTTCTTGTACCTTGTATTTGATGCATCAGGTGTATTAGATTGATTTTGAGCAACATAGTTCACTCCACAAAACTCTTCTCCTTGTTAATTCATCAAAGCAATATCCTGATTGCTTTGATCTAGATGTAGAGCTTGTTGTTCATTGCTGCTTTAGACTGGAACTTGTTGGACAACAACATTTCCTTGAGCCATAAGGGTCTGATTGAGTATGCCATTTAGACAAGTGGCTTGGTTGTGAGGCTAATTGCAAGGATAACACCAATAATAATCTTGGGCTAAGTTATTTTGGACAGGTACTAACTCTTTTGATGAGATAGCTATTTTGGGGTTATAAGGTTGAAAAGGACTTTGATTATTATTTCTCCTTTGGTCTTGAGGATCAACTTGATTAGGAAGCCTATTTGACTAATAAGGGGCTTGGTAAGGTCTGTTATTCTGATTTCTTTGCCTCTCTAGACTAACCAACTTATTACCTAAGGTCTAAAACATACCTTTAATTTCTTGTTTGAACTCATCAAAGTCTTGGGACTGACTTGCAACAACATTAACTTGGGATGGAGCTTGATAACCTAAGGCTAGAAAAGGGGGTACACTAGCTATGGTAGGGATTTTATTAGGAATAGGTGGTTGTATCACAGGAAAGATAGGAATTGGAGGCCTAGGATCTATTTTTCCAGCTGGATTAAGACTATTCTTAGGTCTTGTTTCAATGTAAAAATCCATTGGTAAAGAGTTTCCACCCATTGACTGTATCATCACTAAAATGTCACTATTAAGAGTTTTCAAATAGTACAAAAATGCATGATCATTAGATGGCCTTACCGTAGCTGGAATCCTATTCCAAGTTTTTTAAAATCGGAAGTTAAAATCCCATCATATGTTCATGTGGTGCTCTCTTGATGGTAGTGAGCTACTCTACCAAAGAGAGATGGTCTGATTTATCCTCAAATTACCTGTTCAGGCATTCTCCCAACTCAACCCATGTAGAGATAGAGTTGACCGACAAGCTCCTAAACCATTGAAGGGCTTTTCCCTTGAAGGAGGCTGCTACGAGACTTACTGCAACATTCTCCTCGGTGATGTGATGAACTCCACATAAGGAGGCCATATATCTTATGTTCTCAACAACAACAGTTTGATCTTCTCTAGTAAAAAAAGGAAGGCTCTTGAGGGTTGCTACTAGAATTTCATCATGTCGAGCAAGATTCAAGGGGCTACCTTGATTGAAAGGTATGAAAGAATGAATTCTTTATGATGTCTACTATCAAAGCCATGACATTGATTAGAACTATGATAAGGAGTATTTGGAAGTGTCATGCATCACTAGTTTCTTTGATATCCAATGGAGTGTGGTGGGATTCATCTCTAGCCAAACATTCCCTACTTGGGGTTGAATTTGTAGCATAACATTATATAATTAGAGATAATTAATGTTTTCTTAAAAATAAAAAATAGTTATATAGAGTTGTGAATAAAAATGTCTAATCCAATATTAATCATTATATGCATGATAACAAAACCATAATAAATGTTTGATTGTGTTTGATTATAATTTGATTAACAAGGATTTAAAACTCATTTTGGTAATGCCTCTCCCATTTGATTTTCTATGTTGCATATTTTGTGATGTGGATTTGGCCTTGTGCCTATGATAATGTGGATGATTTGTGATGTTGTGACCTTATTTTTGGATGTTATTGGGTTCTTATTTTATGCTCTATTTTTACAAGTGTCATGTGCTCATTTTGGCTCATTGATGTGTATGGACTACTTCATGGTGATTAGTGTTGTGTTGTTGCATTGGGATGTGTGCATACCTTCATGTGCTTGGTTGTGGGAACTTATGTGTTGTGGTTGATTATGCTTCTAAGAGTGATGGGATATCACATTTTACATTATTTGGATTATAGATATATTGATGTTGGTGTATGAGCTTAATATGGAATACTTGTGATTTTGGCCTTGAGATCGTGCTGAAATAAATTGACAATATGATATTTTAGATTATTGTATTTTAATATATTGATGTAATTTGGTATTGTCATATTTAAGATGTGGATATAAATGTTGAAGTGCAATATTGATTTGATTTATTATCAGAAACATAACAAGCAATATTTTATGATATGTAATTATGTTCAAGATGTTAATACTTATAGTTACAATTGATGATATACATGTTAGATTAAGTAGTTGATTATATTCAGTTTGATATGGCTATATTATGGTGTACTAAAAATGTTAATTTGTAAACCCTAATTGGGGAATATTTGTGTTATGTATATGAGCTTAATCTATGATGAACATGCACAAGTACCTGTAATATTGTTGAGTGACACATGTACAAGGCATCAAATCCACCTGGCTCCACAGGTCCGAGCATGCCCATTTCCCTAATGGTGGTTAATATGAGAAATGACACTAGCCAAAATATCCCCGAGCCAAAACCCATTAATCCTTAATAAAGATGTTTTCCTCATATTTTGATATTTGAACCCTGGATACCGGAGTTGGAATTGTTTGAAAAACCCAATCGTCATATTTAGTCGGCCCATAAAAATTATCTATGCATTTTGACTTAGTTGCAAACTATTGTCATTATCATATACATTAATGTGTTTTAATGATTTCTGTGATAATTTAATAATTTAATGTTTTAATATGTATTTAAAACAAAGGCTACTGCCTAGTTTGAGTATATGAGTTATTTTGGGAGATTTAAATATTGATTTAAGTCATGGTTTAATTTATTATTATTTACTTTCATTTCAAAAAAAGAGTTTATAATGGGGGATTAGAACCAAATTTCATACTTAGCCATTTTTATTTGTATTTTTGCTCTACACAAAACCCACTAAATTGGAAATTAGTATTTATTGTTGGGAGTGATTGAATTGGAAGAATTTTGTGAGTGAATTTTTTGTGGATTTCTCTTGAGGAGACCTTTTTGTCCAACTAAATCAATCAATTATTGTGAGTTTGTCATTTTCTTCAAGTTTGAAATATGCTCAAGTTGAGGTAGGAAAGCATTTGATTTCTTGATTTTTGCGCATTCTTTTCTATTCAAATTTGTTTCTTTCGTTTAAGAAAATGGTTTAGAGAAATTTCTTAGTTTGAATCGAATGGTATTATACATTATTGATTTGAATCGTTTGAAAACTCAAAACACTCCCTAAGTAGGGTTATGTCAAATTGAGATTGGTTGCATGAATTGTGAATTTTATTGTTAGAATGTAATGTTGTTCACATTAGAAACAAAAGGGTATTGTAACCTTTTTGTTTTTTGCACTTTGATTTTTGAATCATTTGGGAGGTCCTTTAATGGTGGCAAAGCCATGGACTTGGTTATGGGTTAATTTTGAGATATGAAATAAATGAAAAATTTGATGGTTTTTATATGATATTATCATGTAAAATAATAGATTATATACATGGAATTTTACTTATGGATCAAATTGGATTTATCTCATGTCATTATGGCCAATTGACAAAATTGTGATATATGTGGAATCGATGATGAAATGGCTATAGAACCTTGAGTTGTAAATGGAACTTTGTGTGACATTCATTATGGATTGAATTTGATTTGTATTGTGCCTCTTTCATGTGGAATGGGATGAGCCTAGGATTATGTATTAGAGTGGGTCTAGGGGGTGGCTCACAATGTGTCCTAGACCTATAAGTAGTGCACTATCAATCAATTTGGGGAGTCTCTTAATCAAGTGAAAACTAATTAAAATTGAGGATGGGATAAAACCATCATTAAGATAATTGGTTCCCCATCCATGTATTGATCACTAGTACAAGGCTAAGGATGTTTTGGGAAGGAATGCATCCACATATAGACACAAGATCTTACTCAAAGTGGTATGCGTCACACATGTAGCATTAGATCTTGTGTGATCGTCATTCTCATTTGTATGATAGAATTCTTGGTTTCATATGATGCATCCTCATGATAACACATCATGACACTCATTGGAATTAGCACTCTAGTATCTAAGTCTTGCTAGATTGAGTAGCACCAAAGAGATTTATAGTTTCTTTCTCATTTAGGCTATTATGTTACGATATGTGTCATATGGTAAATTTTGTGTTTCTCCTTCATGGTTAGTGTTTCTATTTGATGATGATTCCTATTCTTTTGATGATGGTTAATGTTTCTTGGGAACCTTTCTTATTTGATATTGCTCTATGATGATGGTAAGGTATTGTTGCTGGCATCTTGTACTTGATGCTGCATTATAATTCCTGTTTGATATGCATTATTCATGTTGAGTGAATACTCCATGTTGGCATTCGTGTAATATTTATCCTTTGTGCATTTAGTGTTTGAGTTTTTAGGTCATGTGACTATCTTCACAAGCATGTTGAGGTGGAACTATGAATTCCACACGGCCCGGTGGCCTTGCAAACCATCGTTGGGTACTAGTGGACTTATCTTGGAGGATTGACATTGAGAGTTGTTATTCTCTCCTACTCATTCCCCTTCTCCCTCTTCATTTCTCATAATTATATACTTTGTAATGGATTCGAAGTAATACGATTATATAATTCTACATGGGACATTCCATTTAGAGGTTGAAATATTCTATTGATGATTGGATATGGATTAGAGTATATTGCATGCACTAATGTTGGTATATGGGATGATTGATATGTTATCTTCCTATTGAGCTCAATGTTGTAATATGGCTTTATTTATATGAACACTTTTATTTGTCCTTAAAATAATAAATATAGTTAATTTTGTGTGGTGTCTTGAGGGTGTCTTAATCCTATCTCATTGTTGTCTTGTGAATTCAATTGGACTTGAGTGAATCTGGGTAGGATTAGAGTGCATCTAAATCATTTTGGGTCCATTTTGGATAATTTGGAAAGCCCTATAAAGTGTCAAAATGTGGTTTTTAGGTAATTAGGACTTGTCTAATATTTTTTGGAGTGACTTAGGGAAGTTTAAGATGGACTGAATATGATTAGGTTCCACCCAATTCCCACCTACAATTGTAGTTATCACCTAGTGATCGAAGGTGTTGTTGACACTCTATCTTCACACCCTTCCTTCATTTTCAAAATAATAAATTGTTATATACACATTTAACTTCACCAATGCATTAGCGGTGTTTGGGTGTCCTTACAATCCAACTGAGAAGCTCATTTCTATGGACATTTGCATAGACAAAGGATAATAGAATAGGTTTACTAGTCCCAAAGGACACCAATGTAGATTGAGGACACTAACATGAGTTAGGAAAAATTTCATGAGTTAGGGACACTATCTTTCCATTCATCTCTCCTTCTAGCATGCATCTTTCCTTTCTAGCTATTAGAGTCCTAGCTCAGTGTCAATGTCTAGGGGGATAGTCCAATAGGGTTTTCAAGAGCCTAAGAGGTTAGTTTGACCAAGTCAAATGTGTCTTTGGTATCTCATAGTGTTGGAGGAAACTTTGAGGTGTCTCTTGAGAGCTTATAGTAATTTTTAGTGGTGTCTATAGTCTTCGGATGTGAGTTGATGCTTGTTGGAGCCCATCAATGACACATAGGACCTAGTTGAAGGTCCTATTTTACGAATTGACTCTTGCAACTTTGGGGAGGGTATTGTTTAATTTAAATCACCTCATTGAACTTTCATTATATTTTTGAAGGCCCTTCCCCATGTTCAGTTGGTGTTTTATTTGTTAAGTCCTCCACTTGTGCAGTGTAAGTTGACAAGTTGTCTTAAGTTTGAGGTTTGGGTTATTGTTCTTTGATGAGATGCATATGTTGATTTCCTTGCATGGAGATCTTAGTAAAGATATTACTAAACAAATTGAGATCCAAACTACAAATTTTAGTGTTGGTTAGCTTTTCATAAGGCACAACCTTGGGAGAAGGGAATTAGTAATTGTTTATGGTAAAAATGGAAACAACAATATTGAAAGACTAAATAGATTCAACCATAAAACCCTAGCCTAACAGCAAAAAAGATCCACCATAACTTATGAAGATTACCTAAGACAATGCAAATCAAATAAAATCACAAAGATTATACCATCACATGTCCAATAGGGTTTGGATCTCCATTCTTCCTATCTCCATTGATTTTGCTTGATATATTTGCTCTCAGATTTTATGTGTGCACAAGAGCTCAACAAAGAATGGAAATGTGGTTTCAAGTAGGCTTGATCACATATGAAAATTTGAAAGCGTAGTTGGGGGTTGAATAGAATGATTAGAGTTGAAATTGAAGGAAGTGTCTCCTTATATAGAAGACACTATAAGAAAATGAAGGGATAAGATTGAGAGGTTTAAAAGATAAATGGTCGGCTAGGATTAGAGGGTAGGTAGAAGAAATAAGAAAATAATAAGAGGGCAGGTAGTGTAGGAATTAAGAGATGAATGACATGTGTCATGGGTAGAAAAGGCTAATGAATTAATTAAATAAATAAAGATTTATTTAACTAATAGAAGAAGTGGGATCAATTAAATAAATGAAATATTTATTTAATTTAGGAAAAAGGATAATTTAAATAAATAAATGTATTTATGTAAATGAGAAATAAGGTTAGAAGAGGATAAATGAATTAATTAAATAAATAAAGTATTTAATTAATAGAAGAATTAGGATAAAATTATTAAATAAATAAAGATATTTATCTAATTAGATAGGACAATTTTAGGTATCTACATTTTGCCCCTCTTTGAGACAATGCAACTTGTCGTGTTGTTTCAAAGAAGATAAGATGAACTGATACAAAGTTGCCCCAAGATGGGAATGATATGCCCCCTTGAGAGATTGGATGAAAATGTCTGAAAAGATTGCAGACAATATCTCGATAAGAAAGATTAAATATTGATTAATATTGAGAAATTAAAACTAAGATTAAATAAGAGAGAAGTATATTAATTAGAAAATCAAGTTAAATTAATTTAATAGTTGAAAAGAATTAACATTTCTTTTTTATTTAAAAAGGGCTTAAATTTTGAAATTAGAAATTAGGTCAAAAGGGGCTTTCCATTTAACCTAAGTTGAAAAATATTTTTGGGGGTTGAATTTTTGGAAAAGAAAGAAGAAATATGGGGAATGGAGATTTGAGAAAAAAGATGGATTTCTACAGCTGCAGATTTGGGGGCTCATCTTCAAATTCTTCCAGGAATGCTTATAGAGGTAGGATTCCGTTCTTCCCTTTTGTTCTTAACTAAATTAAAAAAAAAGGGTATATGATTGTTCTTCATGAAATGTTGGTTTTAAAATGTCCATGAATACTCTTAGATTCAAGTTCAGTTTTGAGAACATTGTTGTTTTGCGGCAAGATTGTTAAAAGGAGTAGATAAATGAGAGTAGATCCATTTGGGTATTTGAAAATTTATGATCTAGTTGGGAATATCTTCCCCATATTATTGTTTTAACATTTTGGGGAAAAAAAAAAAAAAAAAAAGTGACTGTGGCTGTGAATGAGATCTGGGTTTTTCTTTTAGTTGGAATTTATTTTAGTTTATATTTTGGGTTTTGATTTTTAATAAGATCTAAGGTTTTTATTTTATTAAAAAAAAAAGGAAAAACAAAATTTTAAAAAAAATAAAAAATAAAAAAATAAATAAATATATATATATATATATATGTTTATGGGGTTAGGGTTTGACGGTGGAGGAGCCGAAGCCCGGCTCGCACCGCCGCCCCCTTCCCCTCCCTCTCCGCAGGCACGCAGCGACCTGCACTCGCAGCAGCCGCAGGGGCCTGTGCCCGCAACGGTCACAAGGAGCTGCGCCGCGGAGGCCGCCCGCGGCCACAAGGGGGAGCTGCGGACCTCTCCTGTGATGGGAGGTGGGCCCCGCAGTGGGTCCCCCCATTTCCTTCTTTTTTTTTATTATTTTATTTTATTTTTATCATATTTTTTATTATTTAAAAAAAATAATAATAATAGTTTTTTTTTTCTCATGGAAAATAAAACTTTCAATATGTATAATGTATTGTTTTTTTTAAAAGAAGCAAAGATCATTTTATTTTTAATGTTAATTATTATTAATATATATTTTATTAACAAGGGTTAATAAATATATATATTATTTAATATTAAATTTGAAATATTTGGATTGTTCAATCCGTTATATATATAATAGCAATTAATTGAAGGATCGTGCATTAATAAGTTATTAACTGTCTATATTTTTATTATCCAGGGGCTAATAATTATATAATGATTAATATTTAAGTTTGGGAAGCTGTATAGATGAGGGAATACCCTTTGGGAATAGATAGAATAACTTTCTTTTATTGGAGATTTCTGAAATAAACCTAGATAGAATAACTTTTTTTGTTTGAGATTTTGAATTAAATCATATTTATTAATCGGTGATGTTTAAAATTTTATGTATTCGCCTTGTCAAGTAATGGCACGACCTTGATAGGAGTGGTAGGACCCTGTCGTCTGGTTGCTTGTGTTTGGTCTTAGTCGGTCAAGCCCTTAGTTAGGGAACCGTCAGTTATGAAACCCTTGTATTTACTTTTGATGTGTACAGTTGGATCCGCTTCAAAAAGGGATCACTATGTAATTATCGACCGGGGTGGTTGTTGTATAGTGGGTGTGTTCACCTATATGGCAATGATGTAAAGACATGAAGCTTATGTAATCCTAACTATATTAAATGTCAGATGGGTCTTGCAGTTGAGCAGATCCGGAGATGTAGCCCTCTAGGGGTGAACTCCGAGATCATATCTGTGTTATGCGATGCTTTTGTCACTCTTATTTCATAGTTTTAGTTATCATGTATGGTTGCATTATGTAAGTGTATAATGAGAATTTTAATGAAGCTAAATCTCAAGTGCATGAAATTAGTCATCTTGTTAAATGTAGTAATTAGGGTCATAAAAGATTGTAAATATGATTATGGAAAAGTATGTTGTTAATATTAATAAAAAGAAGTAAGCATGGAAATAAACTCACTAGGTACAATTATTGGATTAACTTGTCATAAAGCTTGTAATTTTGATCGTAATGAATGGATAACAAATATTGGATTAACTATCATAATATCTAAATTGGAAATCTAATGGATGAACCCCATTTGGTTACTTACCGTATTATCTTAATAAACGAACATCATCATGTTAGTTATAATTCCCTAAATTGGAAGAATTTATTTAATTGGTTTCATTTTATTCGAACACAAATAATCCTCACCAGATTAGTTTTATAATCGGATGAACTCAAATTGGCTATCCATATTATAACCTTAATAAATGGACTTCTTCATGATAGCTATAATTGAACTAAAATGGAAGAACTCATTTAGTTGTTTATATCTTACCCATAGCAAATGTATTTCTTTATATTACTTTATTTTAAACTAAAAAGAGTGAACTCATTAAGTTAGTTATATTTTAATCCTAATGGGTGATCGTCACTATGTACTTATATCTTTAATCCTGAAAGAATGAATATCATCTTGCTAACTATATTTTAATTAAAGGGATGAACTCATGTGGCTATAGTACATTTTCACCTTAATGAATTGAGCTCCATCTCTTAGTATTATTTTTACTTCAATGAAAGAACTCTTTGGCTATTTACATTTTACCCTCTATAAATGAACTATGACTTATTAGTTGGTTATGTTTAAAACCAAATAAAGGAACCTCATTTTATTATTTACAACTTAATTCTTAATGAATGATTTTCATCTCATTAGCCTTACTTTTAACTATAAAGGATGACCTCAGTTGTGGTTGGAAACTTTTAAACCTAAATGAATGAACTTTGTTATATTAGTCGCATTGTATCTAAAATGGATGGACTCGTCAAGTTAACCCTACTTAAACCTTAATGGGAGAATTCTTAAGCTAATTATGTTTTAAATTGCATTGAGTGAATATCCTCATGTTAGCCTCCTCTCCAATCAAAATAGATGAACGCTTCCTAAAATTCTAAGATATCAATTCATCGAACATAATATATATACATGTCTTAAGTATTAACTCGTAATTAAGATATCCGGCTTAAATGTATCAATCGTCGTGAGTTGAGTTAGGTGAAAGGTTACGTAATCGCGTTGGGAAACTCCTTAGGTTCGTTTAGTCTTCCGCTGTGTTATCTAAGCATTAGATAACTCCAAAATTATCTTAATGTTGTGACTTATTATTATCACTCTTAATTATTATTTAAAAAATATATATTTACACTCCATTTGAGTGTTTTAACTTAAACCCTTCGGGGTTTCCTGGCGGGGCATTACAAAAGATAGGATCAAAGAAGCACTTTGTGATGAATAGGGAGTGCTACTAGGATAAAAAAGCAGTACTTTGTGATGAGTAGGGAGTACTAAAAAGAGCAGCACTTTGTGATGAACAGTGAGTACTACTAGGATAGGAAGCAACACTTTGTGATGAATAGTGAGACTACTAGGATAGGAAGCAACACTTTGTGATGAACAGTGAGTACTACTAGGATAGGAAGCAACACTTTGTGATGAACAATGAGTACTACTAGGATAGGAAGCAACACTTTGTGATGAACAGTGAGTACTACTAGGATTGACATAGTTTATTTGCTTGATTGTAGGAGGACCTACTGATGCTAGAGTCATGGGAGAGATTCCCTTCGACTCAGAGTTTACGAGTAGAGTTGATGATCGAGGATAGAGTAGCAGTTGAGGTCATGGGACTGTGACATATTCTATATGTGCCTAAGTTTCGGGTGAACATGGGATTGCTGACTGCATTAGCTGAGAGATGGCACTCAGAGACATTTATGTTTCATTTGTCGATGGGTGAGATGACAGTCACCTTGGAGGATGTGTATAGGATACTAAGGATACCGATTGTTGGGCAGTTAGTTCCTTATGATCGAGACAGAGACAGGGATGCACTAAGATGAGTGTTTCAAGATCCAGGACTAGAGATGAGGGTTGGACATGTGGCTTGGGACACCATGACAATGACAAGATTGGCACTACTAGCGGTGCTGGCAAGAGTTATCAGTGGGTTCCTCTGTTTGGATAGGGAGACATGAGGGTTGGCTATGGGATGGGGGAGGACTTTGGAGACATTGGTGACTGAGCACACCAGGTTTGCATGGGGAGCGTGTCTGCTAGCACACTTGTACTATGAGTTGCATCAGGTTGTGTATCATGGATCAACAGGATTAGGATGTGGAGTGACACTATTGCAGGTATGGGCATATGAGCATCTTCCAGTTACACGTCCGATACATTTTAGAGGCAGGGGACATGGGCACAGTTATGTACATCTGTATGATATGATTATGTCACAGCCACAGATTGGGAGTTTGGAGTATTGGCACCGGGTTATGGACGAGATAGACAGTGTGGTATGGAGGCCTTACTAGGACTGTGAGGAGTGGGAGGATGACGTAGTGGATCTGCCATATGTATTCGAGAATAGGTATCTGATTGGTCAGACACAGTATGTTATTGAGAGGCAGTTGGTAGATAGGGTGGGTAGGCAGTTCGACAAGATACAACAGATGCCACGAGGTTCAGGGATGTATGCACGTACAGTGAGGGATTAGGTGCATTTGGGGCCATTGCTTTCGTATGATCAAGTTGTGACACAGCTGGTAGAGATGGTTCCCCTACCTTGGGATATGTGGGTAGATATAGAGGATGTCGACATGGATGCAGAGTACAGTATATATTGGGGAGAGCATCCATTTCCACGACTGATGGATCCGGGGGAGCTGATAGATGGAGACGATGGAGGTGATGGAGATGATAGTGGAGATGGTGGAGGTAGAGGTCGACAGAGGAGGCGGGGCGTAGTGGCAGAGAGGAGAGTGGATCTGAGGAGGGAGGGTGAAGAGGAGAGACAGACTCATGTAGTGAGGGGCAGAGGTGGATTGCCGTTACAGGTGCCAACAACATAGGTTTCCAAATAGGCACAAGCTCCTAGACAGGTACAGGGATGAGGACAGGGATAGGAGCAGCCACAGGAGCAGCCACAAGGATAGGGTGAGGGGGGAGAGGAGGAGGATGAGTTACTATCCTTGAGGGAGATCTTCCAGGGACAAGCAGATGAGATCCAAGATTTGGAGAGGCATACAACTAGACTCAGGAGGCAGCTGAGGGACACTAAGTGGGAGAGGGATCGAGCTATTCAATGCTATACAGAGGCTAAGACAACACTAAGGGCATGGAGGTAGGCAGAAGAGGACATAGGGGTCGGATACGCCTATGTTCTATAGGCAAGGGAGGAGATAGCCTACTGGAGAGACCCGCACTATGGAGTGGTGCCACCAGATCAATGGGCTAGGTGCTTCCAGAGACCATCATAGACGACGACGACCATTGGAGGGAGAGAGAGGAGACAGGCATCTAATGGTGGGGTCATGGGTCCTCCACCACCACCAGATAGAGGGGGCAGGAGAGATGATCCTGGGGTGGGTCCTTCCAAGGCTCAGACTCGGTCGAGGCCAACTGGCTCCAAGGGAGGGAGTTCATCATAGCCTTAGAAGGCTCCCTACGTATCAATTTTTGTACCATTTTTGTATGATGATGTAGACAACTTCGGGTGATTATAGCCATATGATTTTGACATCATTGTATCATGACACTTATGATTTTGATATATATATGATATGTATCCTCGCCTTTCTAGTCAAAGACATCCTGGAGATAGAATCTTTAGTCGGAGACATCCTGGAAAAGCTAAAAGACATGTCACCAAAAGATAAAATCAAAAGAAAACCAAGACTCGACACCAACATCCACTGTAGTCCTCAAGTTTAGTGTCTCTTGTCACTTGTATAAGTCTTATTTGATTGTGGTCACAATGTTTACTTTCACAAAAGGATAGATAGCACAGAACCATAATGTTGTGTGAGTCTATTGAAAGATTTGATTTGTTGAAGCCCATTGTTGCTGTTGCATCTCATCTGAAACTGATACTTTATTGCAGAGAAGATGAAACTTTATTGCGGATTGGCGATGCAAGTGTTTCTTTATTGTGGATTGTGTTTGGATAGACTAAAGAAAGATGGAAGAAATTGTACTCCTCGAAACATGTGATGCTCTCAGTTCCACACCCATCACTAGACTTAGGATTTGCCTTAGCCACAGATAGGAGCTAATTAATTATGGATGGAAAGGGGTGAAAAGGAAGGTTGATTATGAATGGCTAACCAATCTTAGGCAGATCAATAACAAGCCATGATGGGAATGGATAAGTTTATTATGGATGGATAGACTATGAGTGTGTGCAAAGTGAAAGGATGAAAATGAATCCTGAAGGAGGGAGGAGCAATGTCTCTACTCATGGCGCTAGTAACCTGGTTTTCACTATGGTACTTGCCCATAGCACCACCGAAGTGGTTTTCACTGTTGGACAAAATATTTTTCTGTTTTTCAATTTTTTTGTGTCACAAGGCGCCTATTTGCCAGGTTTTCACCAAGTAACAATTTTTTTTATTTTATGATTTTTTTGTATTTTTAAATTTTTTCATTTTTTTTTGTATTTTTGAATTAGGATACTCTGAAGAGCTATGTGTAAAACCTACGAAGGTGCATTTTATTAATAGGATCCTCCAAAGGTTCACCATCTGGGGTTGAAAGCTGATATGCACTTGATCCATAGACTATTGTAATGACATAAGGACCAAGCCAATTTGGTTTGAAATGGTCCTTCTTCTCTTGTCTTGCTGATTTCTAGGATTTTCTCTGAGAACTAAGTCACCCACCTCAAATGTGTGAGGCTTTATCTTATGATTGTAACTGCATTGTTCCTTGACTGAATGATATTTAGCTCGAGTGACTATCTTCCTTGATAAAGGAACTGAGATAGAATTACTAATGTGTGGACTACACAAGCTCATTTGCGTGTCACCTAAAGAAGTTTGGGCATCCCTGATAACAAAATCCTTCAAGGAAGTTCCATTAAAGGTCCATGATGTATCGCCAGAAGGGAATGGATGTGTGGAACAAGTGGATGAGTGATGAAGGCTTATGATTGCGAAAAGAAGTGAAAGTAGGATGGCATGATGGAGACTTAGGATCAACAAGTATACTTTTTGGCTTGAAATTTTATAACTTTTGCCCCTAGTTATTTTGATATTACGAGAGATCAACTCTTGTTCTTTTTCTTTTGTAGGATTTTTATCCTTGACCTTGATTTTTGCAAAGTCCAATAGCTTTTGATTTTGATTTGAACTAAAGGACTTCTCTTTATTTTTGACTTTTAGATTTTTCTTTTCATAGCTTGATTTTTTATCCCCAATGAGTAAGGGGTTTTCTGATTCTTGTTGATCCAAGTCTAGGAGAGGACTCGAAATGGAATGAGTGGATGAAATGGTAAAGCTATGTGAGTTCTCAAGAGGGTTGGTGATACGCTCAATAAATTCTTACTTGGAACCACTCTTAGGACTATTGATATCAAGAGATACTTGCACCACTAGAGGAGATTTGCATTCAGACTTAGTAGCCACAACACTAGGTGCTTCATACCCAATTCCTTGGCATTGGAAATTGTTTATAGGTTGTTCTTGTCGACTAAATGTCTTAGGAGATAATGGGAGTTGATCAACATGAAAGATATACTCACCACATCCCATATCTTTAATCTTAAACTTTTCTTTGATCTCTGCTTGTTTTGATGTAGAAGCTTTCAAGGATTCTGGATCCACATATGTTGATGATGGAATTGCTTCTCTATTGACTGGAATTGTTATTTCTGATCTAGGTCACATATTGTTGCAATATATGAATGGCTTTGGATCAGCTTTTATGGTCACTTCAACTCCATTGTGTGGAAACTTGATACATCGACGATATGTTGAGGGAACAACTCTCATTTCATGAATCCATGGGCATCCCAAGAGTATGTTGTATGTGAGATCGAGGTCTAGGACTTGACAAATCACATCCTTTGTAATTGGTCCAACTCTGAGAGGTAAGGTGACTATGCCTTTGGATGAACGCTCTTCATCATCATATGCCTTGATGGTAATTTTGTTTGTAGCATTCACAACTTTGTCTGAATATCCCAATTGTATTATTGTGTTCAAAGTACATATATTAAGACCAGCTCCTCCATCTATTAGGACTCATTTTATTCAATGTTTGTGTAGGAAGACTTCAATGTGTAAAGGTGCATTATGTGGTTGGCTCACAGAGGCGTCGTCAGCTTCGGTAAATGTAAGAGAATGTGAAATGGAAAGGTATCCCACCATGGCTTGAAACTGGTCCAGGTTCAAATCAGTGGGGACAGAAGTGTCTCTCAATTTTTTGTCAATAATGGCTTTATGTGTGGGGGATATGCATAAAAGCTCAAGGATGGAGATAAGCACGGGTGTCTTCCCTAATTGTTCTACTAGGTTGTACTCAGGTTTGGCCGATGAGGAAGCAGTGTTTTTTGCTGGAGCACCTTGCAAAATGAATTTACCTTGATGAGTTGTAACATTACATTCAGAGGTGGGTTCAGAAGAAGGTCCAATGCCTTTTAGGACAACCTTGGGTCTTTGGGTAGAATTTTCAAGTGTTTTGTCCTTTATGATAATGGTAGCGACATAATTGTCCATCGAAATGTGATTGACAATTGAATCATAGTTATAGGATGTTTCGGTATAGTTGGTTTGGTCATCTGTGGCTTTGGCTTTTCCCTTGTCATGTTTTGGGAATGGTTCTTTAAACATTTCATGTTCTTGGTTAGATGAGCGTCCCTCGATCTCAATGTCACCTCTATCAATAAGATCGTGTATGATGTTCTTCATTCGATGACAATTTTCTGTTTTATGGCCCTTTCTCTTGTGATATTCACAGTATTCATCATCATTCCACCAATTTGATTTGAGCTTTGGCTCATATGGAGGCATATCTGGAATTGTTATTATTTTGTTTTCCACTAGCTTCTTGAAAGATGACTCAAGTGGTTCTCCCAATGGGGTGTATTTCCTTCGTGATTTTGAAGTTGTTTGAGTATTCACTTGATTGTTTGTAGAGCTTGATACAAAAATAATGATTTTGGGTCGTACTGTATTGGCATCAACAACACCATCATTGACTGTGTTCTTATTTTTATTCCAATAAAATCTTGGCTTGTCTTTTCCTTTAGAGTCCTCTTTGTTTTCTTTGAATATTTTGACGATGCCTTGCTCAATTAGGACCTTCTCTGTCGCTAAGCCTTTTTCAATGATGTCCTTGAAGGTGGACAAAAAAAAGCTTTTCTCAAGTCATAACCAATGTCTTTGTTGACATTTTGGGTGAACATCTCTACCATTTGTTTTTATGGAATTTCACAAGAGCATCTGTTGGCTAGATTCCTCCATATTTGTAAAAATGATGAAAAATATTCTCCATCCTTTTGTTTGGTGTTGCATAGAGTGGTAACTGATATATCTGTCTCTATGTTATATGAGAAATGTTGGATAAATGCCTCTGCTAGATCACCCCATGACTTAATTTCGGGTGGAGGTTGGGAGAACCATCCCATAGCTTGATCACCTAAGCTTTGTGGGAACAATCTCATCAAGTATGTTTCTTCTGTTGCTACCTCAATGCAAGCTATGAAAAACTGTCTTATATGTGCCTTAGGGTCTCCTTTGCCTCTGTACTTATCAAACGTTGGTGTCACAAACTGTGTAGGAAATGGAGGCATTGGAATGCTTTTGTCAAATGGATAAGGACATATGTCTCTCATTGTATAAGTTGGCTTCGGTGTATTTATGTCCTCCATTTTCTTTTGTAAGTCCTTAATTTGTTGTTCCAAATTGTTCTTAGGTGGAGACTGACTTCTTGGACCATATCCCATACCTAAGCCACTAGGTGGAGGAGGAGCATGTTGCATATATGGATGGTATTGATTATACACATGTTCATATGGAGGAGGTATATAATGATGTTGTGTATAGGGACCACTTGGTATAGAGTCATGATGAGGAATGGAATATCTACTTTGTCCATGTATATCATATTCTACAGGCATGTCATGAGTTTGCTCTAGTGTAGTGCCCCCAAATTTGACGCGGGGTTTCCTTGTGTCCAGATTTTGAGCATGCCTTTGGATATCCAATTGTTTTGAAGGTTGGTCCTTAGCATTGGTATGTGATTGAGTGTATTTATATGCATAAGACCTCCATAATGGTCTGCATAGATAGAGTTGTTCATGAGTATCATAAGCTTGACCATGTGTATTTGGGACCTCAGGTTTTTGAAACAAAGATGATGGTGACTCGGGCATGAAATGTGGTCCTCTAGTACCTCCACTATTAGGCCTCCTTTGATCCATGTTGAGGTGAGGTTATTGCAAAGGTTGATGTTCCATTATTTAAGACATATCAAATTCAAGAAGTATCTTGGTTCCACTTTGTGCCATCACTTGTAAGAAATATTGTCTATCTCTTCTCATGATTTCCTCAACCAATCTATTAAAATGGGGATCCATGATGGAGTCTTCCACTTCTGCTGAATGTACGAAAAAGTTGTCCATATTGTCATTGTGTGTATCATTGTTGTTTGTGTTATTCATGTTCTCAACATTTTGAATGTTTCTATAAGCGTCCATGTCAAGTAATGTAGTATGATCAGAATTGAAAAAGATATCATTGTCATACTCATAGGCACTTATGTTTGCAGACTCTTGAGCCTCTTTAGCTTCTCTCCTAGATTTTTGGGAACGAGTTTCAACCATGAACTAGGTCTTGACCACGATGTGTGATACTAGATGAAGATGGAAAGAGTATGAAAGACCAAGAGTTGGATGGAATGTAAATGAATCTGAGGTGTACTTGCAATATCCAAAGTGTAAGACCAAGTATGTATGTGTAGCGTCGTAAATTGTACGCACTTGCTAGGGTGGTACAATTTTACACCTAGTTTAGCACCCGCCTTGGCGCATTTTGCATTTTGCATTGCATTTCCCCTTTAGCACTTAATTAATTAAATTAATTAGGTCTAAGGTTCTATTTTATCATCTCCCATATCATAAAGTTGGGCCCTTTTCATTAAAGTGTGCCCCTTTCGTTTTATTCTTCCAATACATCATTTAATCTAAAACCCTAATTAGGTCCTATTTTGAACTTGGGGGCTTGATTTCAGGGGTCAAAACATCTCGAAATCACCTGTAACTTCGGGATTCTCTCTAAAATCATCATATCCGACAACCCTGAAAATTTGGTGAAAAGTTGTCGGGACCATGGCGCCCGGAGAGGACCATGGCGCCCGGAGTGCACATGGTCCCGGACATTTTTCCCAAAATTTTAGGAGCGCAATCCAATCATAAAATAAAGCTTAACCCCAAGAAATTGGCGGGAGATTCAATCTCTAGGTCGGCCTAAAGTTGAAATTAAGACCTAGGGTTTCATATATAAGAGCTCTCTTTCTTCATTTGAAAGGATCTGATTTTTGGTTTCAAGGACTTTCTAGGCAGCGAAAGAGCAGATCTTTGAAGACTTCAACAACATTCAACATCCATCCATCAAGCATTCATCAATTTCATTCATCCATTTAGGGCTTTGAAGACATTGAAGAGCAATAGGAGATTACCGACTGAAGATTGGCTTGTACCCCTCCCTTGGGGGTTGGGTATGATTTCATGTTGTTTTCATGTCTTTGCATAAGCTTCAATATATCATTTATTCATGCTTTAGATCACTTTGCATCTTGATTTAGAGCATTTACATTATCATTTACAAGCAATTAGGGTTTACTTTCTAGGTTGCTCTAGTTTGCTTGCTTGCATTTTAGGATCTTGCACACACACAAGGTCTGCACACACATTACTTTTACAATACAACTTGGCTATTCGTGGAGGTGGAAATCACCAAAGCGGGGGTTTGACTAAGGCAAAACCCTACATAGCCGCCCAAAACACCTTTTTCAGATATAAGTGCAGGTTTCGGAATTCGGACGATGCCGCAAGTTGCAGATCCGGAAGAAGCAGACCGAGACAGAACCTCACACCAAGTTTCAGAGAAAAAGACCAGGACAGGGGCGTGGGGCGCCCTGGTCCTACCAGGACAGGGGCGCTGGGCGCCCTGGTCCCTCTGTCAGACAACAACTTTCTGACAGCTTTTCAGGTTGCAAAACAGCAGTTTCAGGGGCAGAATCAGGACAGTGGCGCCCGCGCCCCCGTCCCGAACATTTTCAGTCAGATTTTAACTCCGGGTACGCATTTGCATTCTTGTCTTGTCCTTGTGTTTACAGCTTTCCGCTTTCCATTGTTTAAGTTCAATTCTGCAATCTTGTTATTAGTTCATACTTGCACTTTGGGGTTAGGGATTGAACTTGCATCATTCTATCTATCATTTGCAACAAAGGAATAGAAATCCTAATAGGTAGCCCGTGGCTCTCTCTTCCACAAAAAGAAGTAGCCAATTGTGTGATACCTCTAGGCTCTTTTGTATTCCACAAGTGTGTGATTGAAAGTGAGATTAGGGCATGTTTGCTTAGTGTCACTTTTTCCCCCACACAGTATGTAGTAGAGTAGGTGTGGCTTCCAAAGAGAGGATAGTTTCTCTTGATGAGGTAAGTTGACCTTGACTTTAAGTAAGACCAAATGAGACCCAAAGGTGATAGACCTTGATGAGGGACCACTTAGCAAAATGTTGTTGTATGTAGTGTGTTGACAAAGCAAAATGAGGACAAGCAAGTGACCTTTTGACTCAAGTTTAGAGAAATGTGAATGTAATGCAAGGTGCAAAGCAATGATGAACTTTGTGAGACCCAGAAATAGGCTGAATTCTAGATGAAAACCCGGAGGGATAACCTAGGAAGCTCTGAAACAGACTGCTCTTTGTTTGCTGGACTCTAAATTTTTCCAATTTTGAACACAGACGTGCCTGTATACTTCACAGACATGGTTAAATGACACACACATGGTTGAACACTGCACAAATGCGTTTATGAGATTTTGTGAATGCAATTTTCTTTAGGATGACAAAGACGTGTTTCTGTACTTCATAGACGGGGTTAAATGACACAGACGTGCTTCTGTTAGACACAGATGTGTTTCTAGAAACTGAGTACAATTTTTCCAATTTGTGAAGTTGTTGTTGTGACCAAATCTGAATTTGTTTGACTATTTTTTGTGACAAGAGGACACAATGTTGATGAAGACTCAATTTTTGCAAGTGTTTAGACTCAAAATGACTCAAAAGAAAGTGTGTTGTTTGATGTAAAAATGTTTTTGCATACACTTGAAGACACAAAAGACACAATGTTTTGATGTTTGATCTTGAATATTTGAATGTTTAAAATAAGACAAGCACAATTCTTATGGTTGGCCAGGACAATAGTTGTTGATCGCACATGGGGTTTCCCCCAATGCTACGCTATTCAGAGCGGATACTTAGATGCTTGACCCCACTGGCTCCACCCTCGACACTTACTTCTCCGGGGCAGCCAAGCATCAGTTCCCATGAAAACTCTCTGTGGTGAACTTTGTATCTCTACTAAGAACTATATGTGTGTGGGCCACTCCAGAGGTCCGACCTCCTACCCCAACAACTAGAAGGATTTTGTCTTTCTAAAACAAAAAGGTTCTAGTAAGGGCATCCACTCGTGTGGCCATACATGTGGCACTTTCATCTCTATAAATACAGAAGGCTCCCAGCCGGTAGGGGTTACGCCCTACAATTGATCAAATAAATTTAATCAAACGGGTTTATGGGGAGACATAGTGTCAGTATGAACTAATCAACACACATTACCCATGGCTTTCACCATGGATATAGTTATTTATAGTGGTTCGGAAGAGGTGGGTTTTCCTCACTACCACTTGGGTCATTCTCTCCTCACTAGTAGTCCTAATGACCACACGGGGAGACAGAGCCTCTAAAGATTAAATAAAAAGAGCCTCTTGCTCAAGACACAAAAGACACTTGTTCAATTTTAGTGCACCAATTGAAGTGTTTGGTAATCTATGAAAACAAGGCACACAATAAAGATCAAAAACCCTTGCCAAAATTCTGCAACAAAGATTTGTTAGTAGTTTTGTAATAATACCCCTCCTGCAAGCACACAAGTTAGGTAAATTTTAGATCCAAAAGACTTTGTGAAATAGGGGCCTTTGACAGGACGTTTTTTTGATAGATTAAAAGATTTGATTGTCCATGAGTTATTTTGCATCATAAAAAAAATGTCACCTGTAAAATTTCAAGAGATTTCCAAAAATGTAAGAAAATCCAAAAAAGTTTCTAATTTGCTCCTAAAATTAATTTTTTATGAAAAACCATAAAAAATTCATATAAAATGCAAAATTCATCCAAAAAATCTGAAATTTTTAATTGGAAACTCCTGATAGCCTTCCAAACCTTCATAAAAAAATTTCTGCAAAAATTCCAATCAGTTTGTGCGATTATCAAAATAATGCAAAACCCTAACTTTTAAAGATACAATTTTTTAGGAATTATTTTGCATTGAAATTAAAATAACAAAGAACAAATCCTGCGTATAATTTTGAGAGATTTCCAAAAATGTAATAAAATCTGAAAAATTCGCTCATTTGCTTTCAAAATTATTTTTTTATGAAAATGCATAAATAATTCATAGAAAATTCAAATATGCTCCAAAAAATCTGATTTTTTTAATGAGAACCTCTGATAATGTTCTTGACCTGCAAAAAAAACTGTGATACCAAAATGAAAAGCTGTTTGTGAGATCTGATCAAAATAATGAAAAACACTAATTTTTAAAAATCCAATTTTTTAGGAAATATTTTGTATCAAAATTAAAATCACAAAGAACAGGACATGTGTATAAATTGGAGAGATTTCCAAAAATATAAGAAAACCCGAAAAAATTTATCATTTTCTCTCAAAATTATTTTTTTATGAAAATTCATAAAAAATTCATAGAAAATTCAAATATGCTCCAAAAAATAGGAATTTTGGATTGCAAGCTCTTGATATTGTCCCAAACCTGCAAACAAAATTGATGCAAAAATTTGTATCCGTTTGTAAGATCAGATCAAATCTCTCCAAGATCTTGATTTTGTGTCCAAAACCCTAGCTGCACAAGGTTATTCTCCAAATTGTTTTACAAAATAGCAATATAGGGTTAGAAAAACCTGCAAAAAAAAACATAGATCTAACAAAAATCCATGTCCCACCGGGCATGCGAAAATGTTTATGGTAAAAATAGAAACAACAATATTGAAAGACTAAATAGATTCAACCACAAAACCCTAGCCTAACAACAACAAAGATCCACCATAACATATGAAGATTACCTAAGACAATGCAAATCAAATAAAATCACAAAGATTATACCATCGCATGCCCAATAGGGTTTGGATCTCCATTCTCCCTATCTCCATTGATCTTGCTTGATATATTTGCTCTCAGATTTTATGTGTGCACAAGAGCTCAACAAAGAATGGAAATGTGGTTGCAAGTAGGCTTGATCGCATATGAAAATTTGAAAGCGTAGTTGGGGGTTGAATAGAATGATTAGGGTTGATAATGAAGGAATTATCTCCTTTTATAGAAGACACTACAAGAAAATGAAGGGATAAGATTGAGAGGTGTAAAAGATAAATGGCCGGCTAGGATTAGAGGGTATGTAGAAGAAATAACAAAATAATAAGAGGGTAGGTAGTATAGGAATTAAGAGATGAATGACATGTGTCATGGTAGAAAAGGCTAATGAATTAATTAAATAAATATAGATTTATTTAACTAATAGAAGAATTGGGATCAATTAAATAAATGAAATATTTATTTAATTTAGGAGAAAGGATAATTTAAATAAATAAATCTATTTATTTAAATGAGAAATAAGGCTAGAAGAGGATAAATTAATTAATTAATTAAATAAAGTATTTAATTAATAGAATAATTAGGATAAAATTATTAAATAAATAAAGATATTTATTTAATTAGACAGGCCAATTTTAGGTGTCTACAGTAACCAAAATTTTGGTTTTTACCAACAAAAAGTTGTCATTATGTCAGTTGCAATCTTGCCATCAAGATGAATTGATTTTGTGAAGAAATTAATATAGATTTTTCATCTCAATCTAATTATTAGACTCAAAATTAGATGCATTGAGGTAAAATTTAGATTTTAGATATATCAACAAGATTCAAGTTCTAAAAACACAATGAGAGGAGGTTAAATTGTGCAAATCCATTTTTAAATAATCAGCAAAATGTTGACTTGTGGTACATTACAAAATGGATCCCATGATAATTATTGATGAAAAACCAATAGATATAATCAATATTAAGGGTAAGTTGAGAATAAATCCATATCTATTTCATAAGAGCTTAAGTATTATCCTTGTAATCTTGATACATGTAGATATATAACCAAATAAGAGTGAGAAAAAGCATTTTACATCTCATTATATCATAAGGGTTGTCTTGAGAAATGTTCCTTCCAAATTTAATTTTTTAGGCTTCATCATCATTCAAGGCTTGAATGATAAATTTAGAAAAAAAAGCACAACCTTGATTTCTAAAGTTTGTTAGGTCCAATCCTCGAAACTCGTTGGGTCTATAACAAAGGTCTTGGAAAAAAATAATGAAATATTTGGAGCATTTATAGTTCTCCCACAATATTCTCTAATCTATTAAATTTTACTTAAAGGGCTCTTATAGGAAATCTTTATAGAATAGTTTTTGTTATAATGGTTAAATTATCATTTGAGCCTAAATCTAGACTCTATTCAATATTTTTTCCTAATCTTTAAATTGATAAGATTCTCTACAACTCCTAATTTTAATCTTTTGAATGTAACATCCTTATTAAATGTCATCTTACACAACATTCCAAGTATCTCAAAGAATAAATAAATAAATTATCAACGCTCATCTAGGCATCTATTATGGCCACTCCATGATTTTTGTTGATACCATACATAATTTATCATCAACTTAATAAAATATAATTTACAAGACTTAGGATTGAAAGGTGAATGATACATCTAATTCTAACATTTTCCCACTTGTGTTTATATTGCAAAGACATAAATGAAAACTAAACAAATAGATCAAGTGCTAGAAAAGGCAAGGGCCAACTGAATTTCTTCATGGCCACAAACTTAGTGAGAGAATCTGAAACATTAATCATAGTGTAAGTCTACTATACAATGACACTTTGATCCTCAACCCTCTCACATATAAAACTTGATACTAAACATTAATATGTGTACAAGCATCGTATATTAGGTTCTAAACCAAATAAATAACACTCTAACTATCATATATAATGTTGACCTATCTATTGGGATCTTCCCATTGCGTGTTGGTTAAGTGGTGGTGTTGTTGTTGTTGTGGCCACCAAGGTTCAAACCCCCATTGGGTCATTATGATTGCAGTTTTGTGCCTTTGTTAATCTAATGTGCTCACGATTTTGAGCCTCAACTTTGATAATTGGGGACGAAGCCCCCCATTTGTGACCTCAACAGTTCATAGCTCTAGGTCAAAAGTGTTTCACATGGGGTTGAAGGCATGTTGTGCCAACGCCACCGGTTGTGTTAAAAATTTTACCAGATATTTAAAAACATTGTTGACCTATTTACACTAAAATCCAATATTTGAACATAATCTCTATAATCAAACAACCTTCTTATAGACATGTTCCACAATAAAATTGTATACGCTATAACTCCTTTTGTTTTTTTGCACTCATTTTAGTGTTTTCTCTAATTTATCCATTTTTTGACACTTTCTAGGTCATTTCCCTCTCTCCCATGGCTTGACATATTTCTATACATCTCTTTCCTCTTTTCTATGTTTCATGGGCCTCTTATAGGTCTTATTCCTTATCCCTAGTGTCAATTTCCCCCTTGCATATACCCTTTACCCCTTCTTATGACCTTTCACACTTAAGCTACCCTTTCATTTTCAAGGTGATTGCTCCAAAATAAAATATTTACTTATCCTTTCACAAGACTAGCTTATTTGAATATTGTTTCTTTTGTAACTTGTATATTTGAATTTCAATTGAGTTAAAACCACTTGTTTTGATTTTTTTTAATCTCATCTATTTACCCATTAGATTATACCTTCCTTAAGAAATGGGGCACCTATACTCCTACACTAGAAGGGGCACAAATATCTCATTCTCTTTGGCTCCAAAATTTTACTAGAACCTTACCCTAGGTTGATAAATCCCAATTCAAATTGTTCCCACTCAAAAAGGTGAATTTTGATTCTAATAGAAAATGACCCTTCTTCCTCTCATTTATGAGGAACACTCTACTTCACACACTCAAGTTTCCTCTTATACATTGGATATTTTGTTTGCAATATTTAAACATTAATCTTATGGGAGTATCATCATAAATTTTTGGATCTCATTCATGTATCACCTTGAAGCCATGAAATAGTTTTGTGTGGTCTATTTCCTCTCTTCATCCATTTCATAACCTTTCTTCTTCTCTCAAATTCTTTCCCATTCCATCTTATTTCCCTAAATCCTTGTATTTCCTTTCTCATTTATCTCTCTTTAGATTTGTATCCCTTTTGTTACTCATAATTACAACCATTTTTTTTTCTATTTGCTTTTCCCACTAAGCCTTAGTTTCCCCTCACATCTTCTAATTAGTAAGCACATTGGGGATTTTATTTTAATTTTAATTAACATATTTATTTTAGATATTATTTAATTATTTTCTTCAATCATCATTCTTATATAGATTCATAGTTAAATTATCCTTAAGGGGGTTAATTGATGTAGCTTCCCTTTGAACTAACCACTTTGCAAGGTTTTCATTAGCAAAATCTATATTGTAGGTGATTTGCAGAAGAATCATTATAGATTGAACATGTGAGATAGTTATAAGTATTGATCAATATATCAAGGAGAATCATCTCTAAATTTTTTAAGTGATTTTGGGATAAAATATTAGCATCCCCTCTTTAGGAACTAAACCAACAAGTCCAAGGGGTTGTGTTCTATTGGTTGAAGCATTGAGTTCTCATTGTGGAGATCAAAGTTCAAATCCCAAAGGGACATCTAATATGGAATTCTAAGTTGTGACTCTTAGTCTTCCACAGTTGGCTTCTCGGTGGTTTCTAATAAGTGGATTCTAATTTGTGACTCTTGGTCTTCCATAGGTTGATTCAAGTGTGGTTGCTCGAAATGAGCTAATGGTGGTTTCTAATAAGTGGATTCTAATTTGTAACTCTTGGTCTTCCACAGGTTGATTCTAGTGTGGTTGCTTGAAATGAGCTAGTATTAGTGTCATGGATGTGGTTGCCCGATATGAGCAAATATTAGTGTCATGTAGTGTCATGTAATGGTCTAAAGTTGATGCTCGTATGAGAAAAATATTTGTAAACAATCTGGAATATAAAAAAAACTAAACTAAACCAACAACATTGTTGTTGTACCATGCGAAATTACTTTTGTAGAAATCTTAATCATATAGCAACAATGTTACTCTATTTTTATTAGGTCTATGATTTCTAAATTCATATTTTCTTTCCCCCCTTTACATGCATTCCTTTTGTTCTCTTGAACCTGATTTTTAACACACTTATTTTTTTTCTTATTTTCAAAAGTTGTAGGAACTTGGACTCAATGATTCTAACATGTTTGAGTCTATACTTCATAGATCTAAGAATTTGAGTTGATTCTAAGCAAGAACACCAAATAGTTCCCCTACAATCACACCAACACATTTGTGCTAAGATGCCCATACTTGTATACTCATAGGGATGTATTTATTTTATCTTTGTTTGACCCAAAACTTTCACAGTAACTATAAATCATCATTTCTAGAACTATCCTAAATGAATCCAAGTCTAAATGCATTTTGTTTTCGATTTCTTTGATGTAGTCTATTTCTTGTTTCCTATGTTTTAGTTATTTCTGAAAGATCAAATTGTAACTCAATATAATAGTTTAGTGCTGGACCTTCTCAAACATTAGTCTATCCCACACTTTAAAAAAGAGATGAGTAACATATTTCCCATTAACAATATTTTATTTTCTATCAATTTTTTTAGCGCAAGAAGACTTGCATGTTAGATTAGTCTTACATTTTCATAATTCATTGTCTTTCTCTTCTTTTGTTGTTCCTTTTTTAAATCGATAAAAGATTACAGACTCACCATGTATTAATTAAAAGAAAAAAGTAAAAACAAAAGACAAAATAAATTGCATAAACCATGGCAATTGTCGGTAGAGCTCGCAGCCCCAGAAGGCAGAACAGAGAGAAGGGCATGCAGACCTTCCTCCAAGTGCACAAACAGAAAATGAAGGGCATTAAAAAAGTTTTCTATGTCCACCACAAGATTATCATCCAGACCTGAGTAAAGTCGACCAATTCCAAGAATGGTTTCTAAATGGGCATCACAAATTGACTCGCACTCTCAGGAGGAAAAGAAATGCAGCAGCCGACACATTTGAAACCAAATCAATCAGAACGATCAATGAAGCCACCAATAGGGAACAGCAAAACAATAACGATCGAGAGCATTATCCAAGGCCGACATAGTAAAGAGAAAAGGTTGAATGTAAATGGACACCACAGTCCTAACCGTTTCTCGGTCCATGGAATTAGAAATAAAAACACTCGCCACCTCTGAAAATAATGCATCTCTAACCAGACCCTTCCAACAATAGTTCGCACAAGGAATCATAAAAACTCTCCTCAAATTTTCACTCATATTGAAAAAATCTCTCTTTTCCCAAATGCAAACCGGCAAGGAAATTCTCCATGGCCCCACGTTGAGAGAAGAACTAGCTCAAGACAAAATAGAGACCCACTCAGCCAAACAAATACCCAAAATGCAGAGTAGAGCTAGGAAAGAATGGGGTAAGTCGACAATAAACCAAACTACAAATAGAACCCAATTGAAGAGGAACGACGGTTGCAACACACGAGTAAAAATTATAATCCAGGACTCCATTAGTACGAAAGCACAGAAAGAGAGGATCGCAAAGTGAGAAAGAGATAAAGTCACGTGAGCAGAGGAAGGGCGAAGGCCAGATGTGAGAAAACGTGCAGCCTGCATTCACAAGGCCGAAGCTATTCTGGCTTCAAAACAGACCTTTCGTACAGCGTGATAGCGACGTGTTAGTCAATTGCAGCCATTTCTTGCAAAATCGACGATGTAAAATGCGTGAGTGTTAGTCAACCCATACCGCCGTTTTGGAGCTAGAATAGACGCGTCCCACACACAGAAGAGAAAAGTTTGATGAAATAAAGGTCGGGAATCGAGATAAAGTATGAGCATTTGAAAGGACGGTTGGCAAGCAAGAATAACTAAAGCATGCACATGACACGTGTGATCAAAAGTGCACAGACAGAGAAGAACAGGTGACGAATAAATGTCTATGTGAAAAAATAGTCTATGAATGAATGAATGAGTTTTAATGACATCCACGAGACCATTAGTCTATGGGACCCAGAGTAGCAATATTAGCAGTTTTCAAGTTCTTTTCCTTGTCAACCTTTCTGTTGTGGATCTTGATCAATAGCCAGCGGTCTTGTGAAGTTTTGCCTCTTTGAATATCTCTTTCAAACTGGACCCCTCCAAAATTTCCTCATACTCCATACGAATATCCTCATAAGCTGCAGACTCAAAGATGAAGTACCATCCAATTTCGACTGCCCCTTTATTACAAAAAAGACAAATTCTTTCCTCTCAATCCTCCTTTGGAACCGTCCATCTACCCATCTCACATATTAGATGGTGGGACCCAATACTGATCTGAGCGACAAGTAATCTAGCGTTTCCTTTAATTGGCACCCTTAGATAGTTTTTATCCACATGTTCACCTAGCGGGTTAAACTCTTTGATATAATGTGGTTTTTTTCAGCCAACCTGCTTTGTCCACATGGTTATTCTAAATTTTTTAAACACAAACCTTTTAATCTGCTCATTATTATTTGGGCAATCATTCAGATTGATGTCCCACTTGCTAGTCCATTTAATATTCTGCTTCATCCAAGTTTTCGTCCTCCGTTTTAATTCCTCTCCAACCACCATTTTGGGCCAACGTTACTCATCCACGTTTTTAACTTTTTTTAAATAACTTTTTACTTTTGTATCTTTGATCTTCTATTGTGTATCTTGATCAAGAAATCTCTAACTTTTGTTATCTTTTTTTCTTCAAAGAGATTATTTAAGGTGTTCATATTTAGTATCTCAATGAAATTGATCTGAATATCCGTGTAGGCCAAACACCCCATGATGTAATGTCATCCATCTCCATCACTTCTTGAGTGCAATAGCAACACATTCTATCTACCCACTCTTCTTTAGGTACCATCCATCTTCTAATTTCACATATAAGTTGATGTGATCTAGTTCTTAGTTGAATCATTAACATTTTTGCTTTGCATTTTATTTCTCTAATATTTTTAGTTATTTTGTTGTCTTTTTGAACCAAAAATGCAGCTCCATGTTCTCTAATATTCTTAGATAACTTAGCAACCAAATCATAGCCAATGCCTCTATAGAAAAGGCTCCATCTTTAGCCAAGACATTCTCATACAGAACAAATAGATTTATCTTGAGGTTGTGTGTGATTAAATGTTTCTATAATATCTCTATTTGTCTCCATTTTTTGGCTAGTGTGTTGCTACCCCAAACTTCACACCCGCATGGAACCACCAAAACCACTAGTAACCAAAAAAGAATTTTCTTAGTGTTTCAATCTCATTATTCAACTCTTTTGCATTGTTTTTGCAAAGAGCATAAGGCTTTCCATCCCACTTGTATATTTTCTCCTCTACATAATTCCTAACTGATTTGAGTGTAGAAATTGAGGCCATGGTACTTATAATCAAAGGGGTTGCCTTAAAAACAAATTCCCTATGAACCTTGTTTCTCTTCAAGGTAAATATTTTTGCCTCTTTTAGGCATAGACCTTTTTCATAGATTGAGAGCTTTAAATGAATTATTGAGGACAACTTGACATTGACTATTGTTTTTCTATTTATATTGGTCATCTCATTGGTTCCCATTTCATGCAACTATCTTTCAAGTGTTGTTCGAAAAATATCTTGGTTTTCATGCATCAAAAGGATTTATACCTTCAGCACCAACTTTATTTTTGGTTTGTTGTATCTTTTCTTGGTGTTGATTATCTTTTTAGATATTGATCATTACATACACTGGATTCTAATCTGATTTCTTTTCTATGGGGTAATCCTTCACCTATACATCTATTAATCTTGTCATAAGTTTTTTTAAGATGATAACATAATTTCTAGACTCTTTCCCACTTTTAATTATCTTCCTCTTCTAGCCATAAAGGGTTGTCTCTTGTTCCCTATTCATTAATAAGACAAAGAGCCTACTTATTTTCTATTCTAGCATTAAAGTCTTTGAATAAGATAATTTTTCCTATGTTGTTGTATGTTGATATTTCCTTTTCCAAGGTTGCATATGCGTCCTATTTGTCTAGTTTCTTCTTCTTAGAAAATTTTGAGCTATGAAAAGCAAAGACACAACACAAGGAAACTCCTCTAAATGAAATGGGCTTATAGAAAATTAGAGGGGGAAGAAGTAATGATGAGTAGGAGACCAAGTCATCCCACTCAAAGAAATCATTCTTTTAATAAAGCCTACCTTATTCTCTTATAATTATTCCATATCACAACCTATACTTGATCCTATTTGGCTAGTTCTCCTTATCTTTTTGCTAACGATTCTATGGCCTTATTTCCATCTATAAATAACATTGACCAAGATGAACAAATTTACCTCTAGCAATAAGTGAAAATATTCTCAAATTCAAGAGGTAAAAAATTCCATTAATCTAGAGGCTAGCATTATTCTTGAATATATTCTTGATTCTAAAACTTTATCCTCAATAGCTTAATGTGGTTTGAAATCATACAAGATATTGGTCACTTTTGTATGCCAATTCCACATCTTCCAATATTTTCTGATTTGTGAAAGGCATTTCATCTACAACTCATCCCAAAACTTATCTTATTGCATCCTCTCCAACATCCATTCCTACTTCTTGTTCACAACCTCTCTTTCAACGTGATTGATACCTTCATTCCAACCTTATTCTCTTATCTATTCCTTATCACAACCTAATCATAATCCTACTATGGCTAGTTCTTCCTCTCTTTTTGCTAACAAGTATATGGTCTTCTTTCCATCTATATATAACATTGACCAAGATGAGGAAACTTACCTCTATCAATAAGTGAAAATATTATCACAAATTCAAAAGTTGAAAAATTCCATTAATCTAGAGGCTACCATTATTCTTGTAGATCTTCAAGTGATTCTGAAACTTTATCCTCAATAATTTAATGTGGTTTGAAATCATACAAGATATTAATCACTTTTGCATGCTAGTTCTACCCATCTTCCCATATTTTTTTATTTGTGAAAGGCATTTCATCCACAACTCCTCTCAAAACTTATCTTCTTGTATCATCTCCAACATTCATCCCTACTTCTTGTTCACAAACTCTCTTTCAACATAATACTCATTCCTTTTACTCCCCACTTACTCCCTCCTTCCCCATGTGTCTCTCTCCCTCCCATTTTTCACTTCTTCATGCCATTCCACTCACTTTTTAAACTACTCATAATCTAGCTTATACCAATGTGTTTATGACTACCATTAATTTTCCCTTTCCTCCCATACTTCTCCTTATGGGTCTTATCACTCCTATCCACCTCTACCTTCTTATTCTATGATGACACCATTATCTTCTTATTTCCCTTTACTCTTTTTTCCCCTTCATCAATCCTCTTCTTACCTCCCTACACTCCAACTTCATTCATTAATAGATCCTATCACACCTCATGTGTTGCACTCTCTACAACAATTACAACAAAAGTCCAATGAACTAACTAACAACTAGAGGGAGATGACCACATACATTCACCACAGTTCATTAATATATAAAATTTTGGAATACCCATTTCCTTCTAATTTTAAGGGACCTTAAATTCCCCTTTATAATAGAAAAGGATACCCTGATACTCATTCATAATTCCAATTCCATTTTCTTATATAATATTTGCAACAATGATATCTTGTGTAATCATGTCCGGTGCAAGGTTTGATGTAGGGGAGGGCAACGTCTACCCAGCCCCTACGATGCACCGACATCTTATGCATACAATACATGTTATACATACATTACATGCTACACATACATATAACTGCATGGCAACATCTACCACATCCTATGCATACAAATACATGTTACCCATACATTACATGTTACATATTATATAATTGCATGTCAGTGCATCATAGGGGCTGGGTAGACATTGTCGTAGGGGGGCAACGTCTACCCGGCCCCTACGATTCACCAACATCTTATGCATACAATACATGTTATACATACATTACATGTTACACATACATATAACTGCATGGGAACATCTACCACATCCTATGCATACAATACATGTTACCCATACATTACATGTTACATATTTATATAATTGCATGCCTGCATGCCAGTGCATCGTAGGGGCTGGGTACACGTTGTCGTAGGGGGGTACACGTTGTCTTATGCATACAATACATGTTATACATACATTACATGTTACACATTCATATAATTGCATGGAAACATCTACCACATCATATGCATACAATACATGTTACATATTTATATAATTGCATGCTTGCATGCCAATGCATCGTAGGGGTTGGGTAGATGTTGTCGTAGGGGAGGGCCTTGACATTGATGGGTTGCATGAGCTGCGGGAATTGGTTCTCTTTATTCGTTGGCCATTCAGGGTTAGTCAAGATGAATGACATGCAAAGGCTGCAATTAGATGGGACTCATTGAAGTTGTATCCGAGGGAGAAGGAGATTAAATCCCATGGAGATGGTGAGTGTGGGTGCTCAATGCAGGAAGAGAAGGTGAAAGGAAAAAGGAAGAACACGAGTTTGGGGAAGGTGTCGTGGAGGAGAAGGATGAAGAGGCAAGGTGGAGGCCGTAGCTGAGGCACGTGAAGCGAGCGAGGGCACGGGCAACCTCATGCGGGATGTGCCCTAGCCCTATGTCTAGTGCTGATGCTTTTTTGTCCTTGACTAATTTTTCAGTCTTACAATTGTATGGCCCAAATTTTTTAGTGTGGCCAAGAAGTATATAGGGGAAGAGCACTAGTAGCCGTCATAGCTAACTTTGCGCACCCACAGATCATAAACGGTACATTGGATTTTGATTTGTTTTTTTATAGTTGTCTTCATATGCGACTTAACTGCTTATAGCTATTGATCTGGCTTCTGGGTAGTAACAATGCACGTTGTGCAATCAGTTATGCGCACAAAGGTCAAAAAGTACACATTTCAAAGTGTCGCCTGATACCTAACTAAAGATGTTCCAATAACCATGAACTCAAAATCGCCAGTGCTTGTTGACAAATGTCCCAATAGTGGTGCACAAATGTTCCAATAGTGGTACACAAATGGGACAAATGTTCCAATAGTTGTGCACAAATGGGCCAATTAATTACAAAAAATAATCAGCTATTGGTACAAAACAAATTTATTAATGGTGTTTTCACTATGACGGCTATTGGGGGGTCAACATGGCAATAAGGTGACGATTATTGGAACTATGTTATCTATTGGTACTCTTCCCCTTGTTGGGAATCTGTAAATGGCATATAGGCCCTGTGAAGTTTAAAGTCGCAATGTGTATTCAGGTAGTAGATGGGGGTCTGTAGGTTTAGGGGCTTTTTGGTGATGATGGGGGTTATTTTTGTCCTTCCTCCCACTCTAGGGTTGGCTTCTGTTTTTGCTAATGCCAACTGGTTGTTTTGGTGTTTAGTTCGTTCTAGACATTTGGATGATAGGTCTATTCGGTTGTAGGTGAATGTAGGAATTTTTGTTCTCTATGGGCAGATTTTCAAAAAATTATGTTATAGCAATGTAATTATCTATTTAATATTAATAAAATTATCTCTATTATCGATAAAAAAAGATTTATATCTTGTGTAATATTTTCCCTTGATCACTCAAGGATAACACATGTTTTTCAAAGGTTCAATTCTATGCTACATGCTTCCATGATTTTTCTTGAAATGATCGCTAAGGTATTCATCAATCATTTAAAAATTCAAATTTCCCTTGAGGTAAAATTTATAGATGTTATTTATTGTACTAGTAAGGACCTCAATAGAAAGTTTTGTGCTCTTAAATTTAAGTCAACCATAGTAAATATGCACTATCACTTGCCAAATAGAGAAATTTGAAAGGACTTGACAAAAAATATTATCACATCAATCTTAGAAAAGATAATTTTCCAAAAGTATAACACTTTTGTGGGCTTATGTATAAACCTTAGAGACTATTAGGACTAAGATGGATGAGGTTAGCAAATCTTTTACAACAAAAATAAACAAAAATCTCACTAAACTTTATAAGAAACAACTCACAACCAACAACATTAAGGAAATACATGGTAAACATAGTATTTATAATCACATTCACTATCTCTTCTACTTTCATATAGCCATCTTATTATTCTAATGACATCTCTCTGCGACTAGGACCCCCTTGACAATTTACTAGACTTATAAATTCATATGATAATTATGGCAAACTCTCCCAATAAATCTCTTCCAGCTTTCTTCATTCTCACCTCTAGATATTCCTTTGAACATCTCACTCAAAATTATGATTGATTCAAAAAGTGATAGGCAACAATGTTTTTTTGGTAGATGGTGCAAATGATAAAGGAAGCTATTTTATGGTGCCTCCAAATAATGCTAAACCCATAGATAACCCTCTTATAACCAAACCAACTATAGAAACAATGAAAAATATCTTGAAGACATCACATTATCATTTTGCGTTGACATGATTGGAATGATAGGTAAATTCACAGAGGGTGGAGATTTCATGTATTCTAATTCATCCACTAATATCCCCATCATGACATTAAAAAATGAAGAGGTAAAAGTACTAACTATCACATGCCTCTTTACATTGGTGTTGTTAATGAAGTGTTTTAGGATGGATATTGATTGATCTTGCATGATATTTTGACATCATTATGAAATAAAATCTTTCTTGCATATGTGTTGGGCCCATAGAGAAATTTTCATTCCATATGTGTCCTTGTTTGAAGTAATGCCCGTCTAATCCATTGGCCAAGTCATTTCCTTAACCTTCCTCATGTAACTCGGCCATTGTTAAGTTTCACTGCGTTGAACTTGAACCTTGAACTTGAACCTTTTGGTTCAAGGTTCAAAGTTCAACGGGCGTTGTTTTGAATGTCTTGTTCTTCCGTGCAGTTTTAAGTCTTTGCTAGTCCTTGTCGGCATTTTGCATTCTTTGAACCTTGAACTTGAACCTTTTAGGTTCAAGGTTCAAGGTTCAAGATTTGTCATATTAATGTTGTGTCACAATTATTTTGCAAAGTTCAAAGTTTGATGTATAGGCTTCTTGGAAGACATGTGACTTGCCACGAGGTGATGGCGCGGACTTTTAGGATATGATAAATGGCTGCAGAGGGGAGGAATATTCTTTCTCAATGATTTGAAATCTGTCATTTATAGCAAGTATGTGTGAAGATCCGTAGTGTCAGAAGTGAAGTGACTTAGCATTAAAAGCATGCTCTAGCGCAATCATTTCAAAGTAAGGTCACACGAACGAAGAGTAATGAAGACAATTTTTGGTAATGATGGGTAAGATTTTCTCGGCTTTAAAACTAAGTAGTTGTCATGTCGAGATTATCATTTTCTTTGGAAAGTTTTGAGGAGAAGTTTTTGGAGTGGGAGAAATAGACTATGATAGGGATTTGCATATGTTAGAGGAAGGAAAAAGGCAGGCAAAGATTAAAGAAGATAAAATTGACACTGAGGCTGAACTTTCTATTGGGGGTCGGGTTACCAGGTCAAGGTCCAAGAAGAGTTTTCAGCTGCCGGCTCCTCATCTCATTCTTGATTTGGACGTAGAGGAAACAATGTGCAATATGGCATCCCCTGTTTCTGATACAAACAAGGTTTCAACTGGCGTAGATACTGCCTTCCAGGATTCAGGGACGCTTGATATCCAATCTCATGTAGACAGTGCCACACTGCCACCCTCAGCAGGATCTCCACCCATACCATCTAAGGAACTGACTCTGGCACCCAAGTGGCTGAGTGAATCAATTACCCGGAAAAGGAACGTGGTCCCTATTTTGGTATCAATGGAGGATACTGTGAGTAAATGTCTGGGAAAGTCCACGAAGCCCAAAAAGCTAAAAATGGAGGCTATGATTGGTTTCGATGAAAATACGAAGCATTGGACTGTAGACATTGCTAAACTAACGGTCGACAAAGATGTTGTTACTATTTCAGAAGAAGACTATTCTATTGAACGAGTTGATTTGGGGGTCGGAACCAAAGCCATGGATGTGAAACACCTGGAGACTTCAACCAAACGAATTATCTCTCGTATTTGGAAGGATGAAAGAGACAAGGCTGAGTTAAAGCAGAATTTAATGCAAATGGCTCAGTATATTCATGCACTGCAGAACAACCCATTACCATTGTCCCAAAGTTCAGGGCCATTTACCCCGAACTCACCTGGTAATCAAAAATTCTTTGATGAAGTTCAGTAAAATAGGATGATCGCTAAGGTCTTCTCAGAATGGCTCACCTCGATCATGCACCAAGGGACCAATTACATAATGGATTTAGTCCAAATTTTTAAAGATGCTAATGCAGTCACCAAAGAATTGGATTCTCATTTAATCTCATGGCAGAAGGAGAAGGTTAAATGGGTAGTGATTTCAAAACAGATGCGCGACATTCAACATTATGCCCTGATGAATTTTCTTACTGAAAGGCAAGTGCCAGGGTTAAATGAAGACGTAATGTTTATTTGCAAGGGGAGCATTGAGTGGCGTAATCAAATTATTGAACAGGGCCATAGTGAATCAGCCAGTTTGTGTGGTGAATTAACAGCCTTAAGGACGACCATGCAGAAGGACCTCCGCTGCATGGATGTCCAATTGCTTAAAGAAGACAACCAAACTCTGGAGGATACTGCATAGATGATTTACTAGTTTAGTAGCCACATTAAACAAATCAAGGTGGAAAAATCCTTGGCCGTGGGATATTTTACGAGGATTTCCAAAGTAGAATCAATGCTCACAGTTTGTCTTGATCACCTAGACTCACACAGGGACAAAGTGCAGATGGTAAAGAGAAAGAAGGAGATCTGGAAGCAGAGAGTAATTCACATCAGTTTGCCACATGTAACCGTAATTCAAGAATTTTTGAAGGTGCATCGAGAGTGGAGTGTGGCAAAGGCGGTGATGATGTCCATCCAAAACATCAACCCAAGCGATCACACCAAGATGGAGCAGATGGCATGACTAGCACTGCTGGCAGTTTTTTGCCAGCGAGTCTAGTCCATTTAAATTTTGGTTATACAGTTAGGGTAGTTTTCTATTAACTCATTCGAGTTAATTTTACTTTGGTTTAAAAACTATTGGTCTGGTGACCTATATATATGTTTCGCATTGACTTTATTGGGGTTCACTAAGTTTTTGAAAAGACTATCTTTAAAATTGGCTAAACACTTTGTGAATGTAGAAAGTGGATGATCATCAATGAATGAAAATCTTGTTAACAGTTATCTTTGATTTCAAATCTGTGTGTTTGATATTTGAAGTTTGGTTTCTATGAAAATATGTTTCAAAGAAGGGGTTGTTATACTTCTATATGTGCAGAAAACTATTGGCAAATTTCATCTTTAAGAGCTTTTCATTTTGTTTTAGTGTACATGTGAAGTCTATCGGCTTTATGTAAAGAGTTATATATGAATCAATGCTTGCATTCATTTTGTATTGACTGGTGGATGCAATTACCTTTTAGTGCTTTCTGGTGAAAAGCATTCTATTGATTATGTGTAATTTGGAGCTGATTGAATATTTATTAGAGGGAGTTGTACCTTAATTCAGAGGTTAATCAATATAATGATTTTCCAACTGTTTGGTAGAAAATTTGTCTTTCTTTTCTCGACCCATAATGCATAAAAATTAAACAAATAAAGGTAGACAAATCTATTTACCAACAATATGATAGATTACCCAACTCATACCCAAACTAGAAGGTTTGTGAAAAATTTAGGGAGCATTGTTTTATCCATTGAGGTTGATCGTAAGATTATAGATGTTTTTATTCAATTGTCTTTGATGAATTTCTCATCATTTTAGGAGGATCTTGGTTGTGTGAAACTATGATAGATCCTTATATTCTACACCAATGTCTAGATTATCTCCATGTAGATTGTGTCATCTCTATATAAAAAACCATCTTTAAACTAGTTTGTTGAAACTAATTTCACATTAACTATGTCATTCACAAGGGGCACCCCATAGGCAATTAAACATATGTTTGATAAATGCATGTATTAGGTGGTTAGAAATACTGATTTTTCAAAGTGAGTCCTAATTATCAACATGAAAAGTTTCCCAATATTCACTTCATGACACTATGACATATCCTCCACTTTCTTCCATTAGAGTAACTAGAGCTCACTCTTTATCTCATCAATATCACCATAGGGAGTTCTCTCTATATAGCTTGAGTTGGCCTAGTGGTGGAGAACTTGTGCTCTTGAAAGAGAGGTCACAAGTTCAAATCTCACAGGGGGTAAGGTATGTATGCCTTGTTTGTAGTATAGTTAGGTGCCTCTCACAAGGAGTACATGGTAGTACCATATTGCTATTATCCATATGTAGACCCATTGTACAGATTGCTTGACATTATAGGCTATAAAAGAATATTTCTTTCTTTCTTTCCCACCACTTGTTGTTGGCCTACTTCTCATCCATATCATCAAACCCCTTTTTGAATGAAAAACCAATGAAGAGTGGAGAATTTTGATGAAACCCCATTAATTTCTTGGAGGCAATTTCACTCAAGAGTTTCTATGGATCTTAAAGTTTGTAGAAAACTTAGAGCTACGTGTTTTGTGTGTTTGTAAGTTTGTAAAAATAGTTGGGAGAGATG
This sequence comes from Cryptomeria japonica, assembly GCF_030272615.1. Lineage (NCBI taxonomy): Eukaryota > Viridiplantae > Streptophyta > Pinopsida > Cupressales > Cupressaceae > Cryptomeria > Cryptomeria japonica. The sequence continues at coordinate 366,521,515 of NC_081408.1, read as the reverse complement.
GTTATTGTTTGTGTGGATGAATAAAATTATCATTTATAAAAATAGGAGTAGTAATAAAAATTAGTTCACAATCAATCAATCAATCACTCAATGAAAGCATGCAATAAATGTATGAAATCGAAACAATAAAACCCTAATACCTCCACAAGTAAATCTTGCTTAGCTTCATTCTTCTTCTTTTGAAGTATGGATATGTGGGTTGTTATCACAATTAGCATAAATCAAATTGCATAAAAACTGTTATCACTTAAACCTACACCCTCAATTTCTAAAATATCAACTTAGCAAGATTGTGACACATGGGAACACTCCTAGGCCTGTGGGTCGACTAAAACTTGGAGTGAGCCTCGAGAGAAAGTTGGTTCTTAAGGAACTTCGCCTGATTTTAACCATTCTAATGATTATGCAGAGAAAGGGTAAGAAAGACAAACATGTAAATGAAACCTAAGTCTAAAGGTGATGCACCAAATGATGTTATGAACCTTACATAGATTACAAAACATAGAATTACAATAATAACTTATTCGTGCACAAATCAAAACTCATATACTTTGCACTAATAATTCATAAGAAGGTTAAGTATGCACAACTTTAAAAGGAGAAAAGATATTTCTCTCACAACTCAAACTAATTGCATTATTAACACAACTCATAACCTACAAATGTAAACACACTCCCTCTGCATAAAGGTACTACCTATGAGATACAATTATAAGGATAAAGATATCACAAAAAATATTGCACCAAATACTAAGTACACAATTTCAGAAAAAAGATTGAGAAGACAAAGCTTTTACTCTAAAAATGGTGTTGAAATACTGTATTGGTCACTAACATGAGTTACAAACTCTAATCCTCTGCTCAAGAACTCAAAAAAGATACAAGTAGCATAAGATAACTAGTAAGAACTAACTCCAAAAATGAAGTTAAGACCATACTTATGTTTTTTCCCAATCAGTTACATGAAAATAAGGGCTTAACCTCTATGGTCAAATTCAACCATAAAACCTGAAATCTAGCCATTAGATTTCTTCAAAAAGAGCACATAATGGGTGAAAAAGGCATGCAAGACAAATTCAACCATGATGAATCATAAAATTATCCTCAAAACACTCCTAATTTCCCTCAAAAGAAAGCAAACCCCTATATACCCTCCTCATGTTTTTAAACTAATTTAGCCTCCCCTATATCTTTGCCACACATGCCCTATATAATTGGTTCTTTCTCAAACACTTGGCTAAAATACATTACAACCCTTCTAATTGCATTTAAAATATCAATCTTGACTTGGTGATTTATAAAACATCACTTGTCAAGTGCTTTACACTTCAAGCAAAATGCAGAAATAAAGAAGCCTTAATGTATTTCTACGTGGTGAAGGCAAAATATAAGCTCAAGGAGTTAAACAATTACATTAAAATATCAAGAAGGACCTCGACTCACATTAGTCTTATTGCAAAATTAAAAATAAAAGCAAAACACCTCATGTGGTTGGTAAAAGAATTAGGGTTAAAAAACCCTAATAAGCAAAAGGGTGGCAAAACAACTTTCATTCCATTTTTTGCCTTAGCACCTTCAAGAGTTTTATGGGAGAAAACCCTGATATGCTACAATTGGAAACTAGGGTTTTGAAATCTTAAATTTGCATTTTTCATGTTGATTTCTCAAGGCTAAACATCAAAGCTCCCAAGAAATTGATGGGTAAGCTATTTTTCATCATTTTGGTTGTTGTTTTTGCTTAATATACAGTTACAACTTCCCGCACTATCATTTCTTGAGATTTGGTCTCTGTGATTTGTTGTGTTAAGGTTGTTCACTATTGGTATTGAACGGTCATGCATGGAGCTATCTTGATTATGGCTGCCCTAGAATTAGTAATGTAATTTTCCTTCACTGTACTTTTAGTGTTGATGAAGATCACTGCACTTGTTACTATTATAAAACCCTTGCCACTATATTTTCCCCTTTGATGATCACTAAAACACCTCTTTGGGTATATTGTTACTCATGCCCCTTGTGATTGTGTTTAAATAGCTATTTGACACTGATTCTTCACAGCATATAGGCCTTTTCTTTATGGTTTTGAGGAGCGTCTCACTGAAGATGATATGGTGATAGTGACCCCTCTTATTGTGTTGTAATTGCACTAATACACATGGGACTATATCTTTATAGCAACCATGTTCTGATCATACAATACCTTGAGGCTGCTACAAGTATATCATGTTTTTGACTGACCTTTGGACACTATTGTATATGCTTCTTGATTACTCATCAGTGTCCTCATATGCTCTGAACATTTTGTGTCCTTTGAGATAGTGTATGGAGTCTTATGAGGCTGCAAACATGCTTTCTTTGAACCTGTACTATTTTGATATTGGCTTCTATGGGTGCTTGGATTGATACTTGTTCACTGGTTTGATCCTTTTTAGTTCATTATACATATAGTGCATTAATGTTTCTTCTTAAAATTCTGTTACTGTGTATGAAACTTGTAGATCATCTGTCTTTTGACTTTTAGCTTGACTAAGACAGACCTTTGTCATGGTTTTAACAACTACATAATTGTGGCATTGGTCATTCTTAGCCCTTCTTGTGCCATTTTTGAGATTGTCATGGTTCCTTATGTTGGGTTTTGACTGCTCCTGTAATAGTAACTGCACTATATTCATTTGGCTTTATCTCTTTGGGTCTACATGGAACCTACACTGATTCTTTTATTGTTGTCACTTCTATCTTTGTTTGACAGTGACTGTAAAATGCACATCTTTATGGGGCTTGGCTACTCTAATACATTTTGTTGCAAATTGTACAATGACTACTATATCTTTATGATTGATATATTGGCTTACTTTATGAATAATAAGGATTCCTTCTATTCTCATAACAATTATAAGCTTATCCTTTGACTGTTACTATTGATAATCTCTCACAATTGTTTTAGAAGTTCATTCACTGTTATTATTTATGCTTCTCTAGAAAAGATCACTACACTTGAATTTCTATGCCTTTGATTAGCTCAAACATCAATGCTGAAGATTGTGATTGCACTGTGAGGTATGATTTGTGTACTTTTCTATGTCTATCTCATAATAACTGTAATCCTGGACAATATAATCTGCAAGTGTAACCATTATTGATGTTGCTTCTTGTGACTGATCCAGTTCATATATTATTGTCATGATGATTATCACATGCTTAAGGCTCTTTATATCTATTTAGGGTTGTGAATGGCTTATCACTGTATCCTTTTCTTTTTCTAAATGTTGCTATCTCAGACAGGTCTATCTTTATGCTTGTAGACTACTATAGTTTTGTTGTTCCATAATAGTAGTTTTCACTGAATGCATCACTTGTATCAAAATCTTTGTCTTTTTTGTCATTGCATTATTAAGGACTGTTAATTAACTCTTCTAGCTCTATATGCTTCACTGTTAAATAGTCACAAAGACTGTTCTTAAAGGTTTTTCTCAAACACCCATTTACTTAATCTTGGATTGAAACTTCCACCTTTCTCTAATTACAGTAGACTATGTCTTTTGATTGTATATTGTGACTTATCAGTGAGTGTTTGTTATTGATCTCTATGACTACTCATTGTTGTCTCTTTGTGGTTGCATTTTTCATTCATGATGGAGACTTCTCTGCTATTGTAATGAATACCCTCTCCTAGACTGATCTTTGCACTTGATATTTAGACATTCACAGTATTCTAGTCATTATGGTATGCTCATGTGGCTGAATATTCATGATGTTGGTATTAGAATAGACCTCTGAGTGCTCATCATATATCTTTTGTTCTTGATGAATGGAACTTGAAATTGCACAACATTATTGTAGACACTCACATATATGCACTGTCATGATGTTGGCATACTTTTTAACAATATTGTCCTTGATCATTTGTCATATTGTTCCAGTTACCTGGATGATACTATGAATTGTGCAAACCAAAATAAGGTGGGGAATTTTATTTTTTACATGATTAGCTATCACAACTAGAGTATTTGTATTTGATTCAAAGCTAACTTTCCTTGTTGTCTTATGAAATTGATAACTTTCGTTGTTCTAAGATAGCTACTTATTCTAAAAACTGAAAAATTCTCCCACATTAAAGGTTCACTCAACTTTTCTCTGGATACAAATAATCGTACAAAATTTATTGATGTTTATTGCAATATTCACTTGATAACCTACCATATTATTTTATCTCATTTCTTGGATTAACATGCTAGGCTCAACCCTTGTGGGAGCCACATTTTAACCCACATGTTAAAAATGAAAACATGATTACCCCTGTATCTACACATGAAGCACACACATTAGAAAACAAATGCATGTTTTGGAGGAGTATGATATGATGACTTGATTGTTTTCCTATTTCTTGTTCAATGTGCATTTGAGTCAGTATATATATGCATAGGGATAACTGTATATAGGATGCTTGAGATTTGTCATTGTTTAGATATTTATCATGTAACATCATCCTCATTACTCAAATGCAGGCACTAGGATCTATCTGGAGCAGCAGGAGACACAAGAGAACAGAAACAAGACACATAGCAGAGCGACACAACAAACCCATCATTCAGGCAATGACTGGTCTCACATATTATTTACATTTATTTACTTATTCATGTATATGCTCTATTTTATTCGCATTGAATAAGTTAGTCTCACGGCTTGTGTGAGAAAAGTGTACTTTTCTACATTCAATGAAGATTACTTCTTTGCTCAGAAAAGACTTGCACAAATCCTTTCTATTTTACTTGCACTTGTATGAATGCAATAATCTGTTAATGTAATATTTTGATTCATGTTTATGCATTTGAATGTAATATAGGAAAGATTAAGAAATGTACCTCTTCTTCTTTCAATTTAAAACAATAATCTCTACCTAATTGAGTTGTAAGAGAAAAATTGGTAATATTTTGGTGACATCTACTATATGTCTGTCTTCTAGACATTAAGACCAGTTGCTTGAGCTTTGTCCATTGGGTACAAAGTCACTTAATGAGTGATAATATTTGAAACACGTAAGCCTATAATTGTAACTCATCTTCCTCTGCTAATTCATTGAGTATAGGTGTACAATTTGTAACAATGAAATAACAACCTCACTATCACAAATGATACATGTGTAATTGATGGATTAGCAGGGGAAACCCAAAACACCTTCCAATTACAACATACTTCTATGATTTATTACAATTATATGGAGGAGATATTTGTTATGTGTGGCAATGGATACATTAATTTCATAGTTTCATGTGATAAATACCTTCCTTCTATCACTATAATGCATTGTATCAATATCAGCCTTATTATTCCTTCAGAACTTGTGTGCAAAGCACTTAGGGAAATGAAACTACAACTAAACTATTGTGCATAACAACACTTGGAGGAAATTGAAAATGCTTTTAACTTATGTGCAACAACACTTATTGAAAACAAAAACTCTAAACTAAGCAGTACTCAAATGATCATACCTCAAAATGGAGTTTAAGATGTATCCCATTGGCTGGGATAGGAAGTATCTCTCCATCCATCTTTGACAACTGAAATGCATTATGTTGTTTGCACTCCATAATGATAAAAGGTCTGCTCCACATGCTATCAAATTTAGTATGTTTTCCAAGTCTTCTCTTCAGCTCATCACATTTGAGCATCACATCACCTTCTTTGAACACTCTTGGTGTAGCTTTCTTATCAAGGATTCTTTTCACTTGGAGTTGGTGAGATTCTATGTTCCTCATTGCCTCATTTTCGGTTTCTTCCAGCTCCATGACATGTGCATATCTGGCTGCCATTGGATCATCTACTCTAACATTTCCATCTGATTTACAATATCAAGTGTCGGAAGCTTAGTGGATAAAGGCAGTCTGGCTTCTTTTACATACACCAACATATAAGGGGAATTTCCAATTGACCTCTTTAGTGTTACTCTATCTGCCCATAGTGCAGATTTTAGCTAGGTGTGCCAATTTATTTGGTTATCATCAATATTTCTCTTAATGATCTTTATCAGAATTTTATTAGTTGACTCAACCAAACCATTACCCTAAGGGTAATAATTTCAAGCAGTACTTAAATGTATACCATTCTTAATAGCCCAATACTCAGTTTTAATCTAACAAAAGCCAAAGCATTGTCAGAAATAATGGAATCAGGTACACAAAACCTGGTTATTAAATCATCATAGAAGTTCAGAAAAACACCTTCATTAGCTTCTTTCAATGCCACTTCTTCAGTCCATCTAGTGAAATAGTCTGCAACAGTTAGAACCCACTTGTGTCCTGCACTAGAAGGTGGATTTATGGCTCCTATAAAATCAATGCCCCATCTCATAAAGGGTTGCTCCACTTGTATAGGCTGCAAAGGAAGAGCTGGCAGCTTCTCTTTGCCTACAAATAATGCACACTTAACACATTTTCTAGACCAAGCATTGGCATCTCTGAAAAGGCTTGGCCAATAATAACCATGTATCGTGATCTTCTAAGTTGTAGTTCTAGGTGCAAAATGCCCACCAGCTGGTCCATCATGAAACTCATGTAGTACCTTATCAGTTTGATTAGTATCTATACACTTTAACAAATCTCCCTTATGATCATTTTTGAATAAAATACCATCAACTAGAACAAAAGGAATGGATTGTAGTCTAAAATACCTTCTCTTTGCCTTGTCCATCCCTTGAGGATATTCACCATTTAGCAAAAAATGAATTATCTCCTAGATCCAACTATTTTCTGCAATAGGTTCAACTATTTGTACGTCATTTTGAACAACTAGAAGAGCTTCCTTCTTAGAGCCTTCTCCCTCACCTAAATGATCAGCCATTTGTTCACAAAGACCTTTACCTCTTATCATCTTAGTTACCTCGATTTCAATGTCATACTCCATGAGTTTAGTAATTTATCCTGCTCTCTTTTCACCCAGATCTTCGCTCAATAGGAAATGTTTAACAACATGATGTGCAACCAACAAAGTAACCTTGTTGTTAGATAACATATACCTAAATGTTTTCAAACTGTTGATAATGGCAAACACATAATTTTCTACAAAAGTATATTTTAGCTCATAATCTTTCAGTCCTTGATTGAAAAATGCAATGGGTTGCTCCATTCCATTATTGTTTTTCTACACCAACATGGTTGCAATACTGTCCACATTTACATATGCATACAATAAGAACCTTTAGAAAAATCATAATTTAAGAGAGTAGGGGTTGAGGATAAAGCCTCCTTAATTGCTTCAAATCTCTTTTTACCTTCTTTTATCCAGCTGAAAGTCATTCCCTTCCTCAAAATTTTTTTTAGGTGTTTCAACAATTCAACACGGTTAGGAATAAACCACCTCATAAAATTTATCCTACCTAAGAAACTTTGCAACCCTTTCTTATGTGCTGGTAAGGGAAGATCTAAGATAGCACTTACCATCTCAGGATCAATAGCAATACCATCCCTTGAAACAATTATATATCCCAATAGTTTCCCTTTATGCACAACAAAAACACACTTTTTAGGATTTAAGGACACAACAAATTCTCTACACCTTAAAATATTAGACTCAAATGACTAAGATGATCTTTTTCATCCTTTGAGAAAATGGTCATATCATCTAAGTAAACCAGCACTATCTTATGCACTAACCCCTAAAAAGCCATATCCATGGCTGATTGGAAAGTTGCCCCTGCATTGGATAATCCAAAGGGAATCTTCTTATAGGCCATGGTTTCCCATTTACTTGTAAATGTTGTCTTATATTGGTCCTCCTCCTTAACTAAAATCTGGTTATAACCAGAAAAACCATCTAGTAAAGAAAACATTTCAAATCCTGAAACTACTTGCAGAATTTGCTCTATAGAAGGTAGAGGATAATGGTCTTTCAATGAGGCTTGGTTAAGGTCTCTAAAGTCTACATAGAACCTAATTTCATCATTTTTATTTCTTATAGGAACTAAGTTTGAAACCCATGAGGTATGCTTGATGGGAAATATAATAGCACTCTCTATCAGTTTATCTAGTTCCTTTTTCATGAGGGGCTCTAATTTGGGGTTTAATGGTCTCTGTTTTTGCCTTACTGGTTTATAATTGGGATCAAATTCTATTGTATGTTGAGCAAGATTAGGGTCAAACCCCCTTCAAATTATAATATTGTCATGCAAAAACATCATTAAATTCTTGACAAAGGGAAGTAAAATCTTCTTCTCTTTATTTAGTACGCAACTTGCCAAGTTTAAGATGCTTACCATTTGAAACTTCCACCTCTTCACAGTGGTCCTGATCAATCTAAATGTTGGACCTTTCTTTCCTAACTTGATCTTCAGTATTGAAGATGGATTGCAAGGTGACCAATCCCTTGGGAAACTTATTAATTTTCAATTGTATCACTTGGTCTTCATATTGTTGTCGAAACCTATCCTAATTGTTGGATGAAAACTCAGCTTCCTCTCTTATAAAATTTACAATCTACTGACCATTTTCAAAAACTTGCCAGAAAACATTATTATCTGGGATAGAAGGTCTAACAAAAACCTTCACATACTGTTGTTTACTATCACTACTCAGATTATTTGGAATATCATATTGTGCTCCTATAGTAGCAAGCCTATCAGCATTCTTATTCTTACTCCTAGGAATGGAAAACAAGTTAAATGCATATAATTTCTCTATTAGCTCCCATACTCTATGCTTATAGCATTTAAAAGCATCTTTTTTTGTGGTATGGAGGACTCTTACTTGCTTTACAATGATCTCACTATCTCCAAAAACTTGAAGATAATTGATTTTCCTTTTTCTAGCCCACAACAAGCCATGAATAAGTGACTCACTCTTTTGTATTGTTAGTACAACTAAATGAAAACCTAAAAGAAGAATAATATTTATCTCACTAAGGAGATACAAGCATACAATCTCCACTTGAACCATTTAAACTTCTAGAACCATCAAAAATTAACTTCCAAATCTTATTATCTTACTGGACAGGTTATTGTATTTCACCTTTCATCAAGTTGGGCGACAAGACATAAAGTTCATGCATCATATAAACACCAAAGTCAAACTCCTGCATCCACTTGTTTATAATTCTCTGACTGTTCTCAGCTAGCCACTCATCCAAAATCAAATCTAGGATGCCATCAACCTGTGTATCCAACTCTTTGGTCATAGGATACTCCTCTTGATCAAGAATAGACAAGTTAGCATTTATAGAAGGAGGTACATAAGGCTCAATGTGATCATTTAAAATAGCCTTTGATTTAATAGTAACTTTGGTGCCATATCTAGTCCTGAAAAACATGTGGGACCAGTCTGAAAATAAATACCCTCCAATCTTAGTAGTGAAATCTCAAGATAAACAAATAGCAAATTAGGGAGGCAAGTCAATGATATAGATGTCTTGAGGAATATAAAAAATTGGGCAAGCATGTAGTGCTAGACTTAGATTTTTTATGACACCAATTGTGTTAACAACATTACCACCTAATTGGACTACACCCTATTCAAGAGGTTCATACGCAATATTCAACTTGTCAACTATTTGTTTGGGCATTGCGAAGCTGCTAGCTCCTAAGCCTATCATGCAATTGTGTATTAGGTGCTTACCAATGATTAGAGACACATAAAAAGGAGGCAATTTGACTTCCTTTGTTGTCTTTTCATAAAATGTCTTGGGATCATTGGTAAGCATCACTCTAGATTGTTCATTGGTGGGCTCATATGACAAGCTGACATCTAACAAGGCTGATTGCTGGAGATTCTTTTCACCAGGGATAGCTGATGAATCCCACATAGACATGGTAACATTATCTTTTTTCATGTGATCGATAATATTAAAGGCTGGTAAACTCACCTTATTTTAAGTTTTTTGAACATCAACCTCTTTTCCTCTTGCAAGTATTGATTGTGTTGAATCTTTTGGTTGCTTTGTGCTTGCTACAGCTTGATTTGTTGATGAAAATGGAATATTTTGTCCATTAGATGGACCAGCAGCCCCTTGGTTGATGCTTGGAGCTTGTTTCTCCTTTGAAACACCAACATCAACTTGTTGTCCATCATCTACAACTCTCTTTTTGGACCTTGTATTTGTTGCAATACTACTTTGAAACTGATTTGGTGACTGTGGGTTATTCATCCCACAAAACTCTTCCCTCTGAAAATTATAAGAGACATTTCTCCCTACATATCCATATGTGAAGATGCATTTCGTTCCACTATGTCAACTAATGGATTTTGTTGAATAGTAGATGTACTTTGTACCATAAGTGCTTGGTTGATAAGACCATTAGTGCAAGTACCCTAATTATGAGGTAAGTTACATGAGAAACACCACTTAGGCATATGTATTAGATTATTTTGTGTGGGTACCAATTCCTTTTAGATACTTGCAATATTTGGATTATAGGGCTAAAATGGCCTTTGATTCATCATTAGCCTTTGGCCTTGAAAATTGGACTGGTATTGTGGTCTATTTGACTGAAAAGGGGCTTGATAAGGGGTTGGATTTGGCCTATAATTCTGGTTTTGCTTCCTTTTGAGATTTACAATTTCATATCCAAAGTTTTGTAACAAATTTTTATCTCTTGAAACTCAAAAGATGGATTTGAAACACTCTTTGCTTGGTTAAAAGGTGGCACATTTGCTGCTGGTTGAGTGGGAATTACTACTATGGCAAGAACAAGAGGTAAACCAACCAATGGAGGTATTTCTAATGGCATACTAGAATTAATTTTAGGAAATATGGGCATAGCTGGCCTAGGTGCTATCTTTCCAGCCTAAATAAGGTTGTTTTATGCCCTTACAATAGTATCAAAAGTTGTTGGTAATATAATCCCTCCCATTGATTGAATCATGATTAATATATCACTATTCAATTCACTTAAATAATATAAAAATGCATACTCAACATAAGGTCTTACCGTGGCAGGAATTTGATTCCATGTCCGCTAAAAATGAAAGCTGAAATCTGTCATTTGTTCTTGGGGAGCCCTTTTGATAGTATTCAGTTGCTCTACCGGGGATAGTTTGTCTGACTTATCCTCAAATTTCTTGCAAATAATATCTCCAAGTGCATCCCATTTATCCACTGAGTTCACTGGTAAGCCTCTAAAATAATGTAAAGCTTTGCCTTTGAGCGAAGGTGCCAATAATCTCAATGCTACATTTTCCTCACTAACATGATGAACTGCACATAGGTTGGCAACATTCTTGATATTATCAATGGGTGTTGTATGATCTTCTCTTGAATAATATGGTAGACCCTTAAGAGCACCGACGGGAATAACATCATGTTGAGTCAATTTTAGTGGCCTTCCATCATTAAATGGAGAAAAAGCTTGTTGTCTCACTCTTGTAATCATTGTAACTTGAACTTTAGGTGGAACAGGAGGATGGACAACAGTATGAAATCTTTCAGAAGGAGGGGTAGACTTGGCTCTTCTTGAATAAACAACAGTCTTCTCAACTTTTTTAGTTTCTCTACTTTTTCTCCTATGAGGAGACAACTACAAATATTCAAATGATGAAGAGCTTCTTCTTGTATGCAGTCTTCTCATAAGTTGTAATGCACTAAATCTACTTACTAGAGCTTCAAATTTTCCAGGTATTCTATGGATATGTCTCCTAAAGATAGAAGTTACTACTACACATACCAAGGTAGTGGCAACGATGGCCTTCTATGAACTAAAATAGTTCAACAGTCCCACCGAGTGTGCCAAAAACTGTTATCACTTAAACCTACACCCTTAATTACTAATCTATTAACTTAGTAGGCTTGTGACACATGGAAACACTCCTAGGCCTGTGGGTTGCCTAAAACTTGGAGTGAGCCTCCAGAGAAAGATGGACCTTAAGGAACTTCACCTAATTTTAACTATTCTAATGATTATGCAGAGAAAAGGGTAAGGAAGACAAACATGTAAATGAAACCTAAGTCTAAAGGTGATGCACCAAATGATTTTATGAACCTTACACAGATTACAACACACACAATTACAGTAATAAAACTTATTCCTCCGCAACTCAAAACTCATATTTTTTGCACTAATAATTTATAAGGTTAAGCATGTACAACTTTAAAAGGAAAAAATATATTTCTGTCACAACTCAAACTAATTGCATTATTAACACAACTCATAACCTGCAAATGTAAACACACTCCCTCTGCATAAAGGTACTACCTATGAGATACAATTATAAGGATAAAGATATCACAAAAAATATTGCACCAAATACTAAGTACACAATTTCAAAAAAAGATTGAGAAGGCAAAGCTTTTACTCTAATTATGGTGTTGAAATGTTGTATTGGTCACTCAAATGAGTTACAAACTCTAATCTTCTACTCAAGAACTCAGAAAAGTTACAAGTAGCATAAGATAACTAGTAAGAACTAACACCAAAAATGAAATTAAGACCATACTTATGCTTTTTCCCAATCTGTTACATGAATATAGGGGCTTAACCTCTATGGTTGAATTCAACCATAAACCCTAAAATCTAGCCATTAGATTTCTTCAAAAAGAGCCCATAATGTGTGAAAAATTCATGCAAGACTAAGTCAATCATGATGAATCATAAAATTATCCTCAAAACACTCCTAATTTCCCTTAAAAGCAAACAAACCCCTATATACCCTCCTCATGTTTTCAAACTAATTTTACCTCCCCTATATATTTGCCACACATGCCCTATATACTTGGTACTTTCTCAAACACTTGGCTAAAATACATTACACCCCTTCTACTTGCATTTAAAATAGCAATCTTGACTTGGTGATTTATAAAACATCACTTGTCAAGTGCTTTACAATTCAAGCAAAATGCAGAAATAAAGAAGCCTTAATATATTTCTATGTGTTGAAGGCAAAATATAAGTTCAAGGAGTTAAACAATTACATTAAAATATCAAGAAGGACTCTAAATCACATTAGTCTCATTGCAAAATTAAAAATAAAAGCAAAACACCTTATGTGGTCGGTAAAAGAATTAGGGTAAAAAAAACCCTAATAAGCAAAAATGTGGCAACACAAATTTCATTCCATTTTTCACCTTAGTAGCCTCATGAGTTTTCTAGGAGAAAACCTTGATATGCTACCATTGGCGACTAGGGTTTTGAAGGCTTGAATCTGCATTTTTCATGTCGATTTATCAATGCTAAACATCAAAGCTCCCAGGGAATAGATGGGTAAGTTGTTTTTCATCATTTTGGTTGTTGTTTTTTCTTAATTTGCAGTTAAAACTTTTTGCACTATCATTTCATGGGATTTGGTCTCTGTGATTTGTTGTGTCGAGGTTGTTCACTATTGGCATTGAACGATCATGAATGGAGCTATCTTGATTGTGGTTGCCCTTGAGTTAGTACTGTAACTTTCCTTCACTGTAATTTTAGCGTTGATGAAGATCACTGCACTTGTTACTATTATAAAATCCTTGTCACTATATTTTCCCCTTTGATGATCACTAAAAAACGTCTTTGGGTTTATTGTTACTCATGCCCCTTGTGATTGTGTTCAAATAGTTATTTGACACTGATTCTTCATAGCATATAGGCCTTTGCTTTATGGTTTTGAGGAGTGTCTCATTGAAGATGATATGGTGATAGTGACCCCTCTTACTATGTTGTAACTGCACTAATACACCTGGGACAGTATCTTTACAGTAGCCATGTTCTGATCATACAATACCTTGAGGCTGCTACAAGTATATCATGCTTTTGACTGACCTTTGGACACTGTTGTATATGTTTCTTGATTACTCATCACTATCCTCGTATGCTCTGAACATTTTGTGTCCTTTGAGACAATGTATGGATTTATATGAGGTTGCAAACATGCTTTCTTCAAACCTATACTATTTTGATGTTGTCTTCTATGTTTGCTTGGATTGTTACTTGTTCACTAGTTTGATCCTCTTTGGTTCATTATACATATAGGGCATTAATGTTTCTTTTTGAAATTCTACTATTGTGTATAAAACTTGTAGATCATCTATCTTTTACTTTTGGCTTGACTAAGACAGGCCTTTGTCATGGTTTCAATTGCTACATTAATGTGGCATTGGTCATTCTTAGCCCTTCTTGTGCAATGTTTGAGATTGTCATGGCTCCTTATGTTGGGTTTTGACTGCTCCTGTAACAATAACCGCACTATATTCATTTGGATTTATCTCTTTGGATCTACATGGAACCTACAATGATTATTTTATTGTTGGCATTTCTATCTTTGTTTGACAGTGACTGTAAAATGCACATCTTTACGGGGCTTGGCTGCTCTAATACATTTTGTTGCAAACTATACAATGACTACTATGTCTTTATGATTGATATATTGATATATTGACTTACTTTATGAACAATAAGGATTCCTTGTGTTCTCATAACAATGATGAGCTTATCCTTTGACTGTTACTATTAATAAATTGGTCTGTAATCTCTCACAACTGTTTTAGAAGTTCATTCACTGTTATTATTTATGCTGCTCTACAAAAGATCTCTGCACTTGAACTTCTATGCCTTTGATTAGCTCAAATGTGAATGTTGAAGACTGTGCTTTCACACTGTGAGGTATTATTTGTGTACTTTTCTCTGTCTATTTCATAATAATTGTGATCGTGTACAATATAATCTTCATGTGTAACCATTATTGATGTTGCTTCCTATGATTGCTCCAGTTCATATATTACTGTCATGATGATTATCACATGCTTACGGATCTTTATCTTTTTTTAGGGTTGTGAATGACTTATCACTATATCCTTTTCTTTTTCTAAATGTTGCTAGCTTAGAGACAATTGTCTTAATACTTGTAGACTACTATAGTTTTTCTATTCCATAATAGTAGTTTTCACTGAATGCATGACTTGTATTAGAATCTTTGTCTTTTTTGTCATTGCATTATTAAGGACTGTGAATTATCTCTTCTAGCTCTATATCCTTCACTGTTAAATAGTCACGAAAATTGTTCTTAAAGGTTTTGCTCAAACACCCTTTTCCTTAATATTGGATTGAAACTTTTACCTTTCTCTAATTACAGTAGACTCTGTCTTTTGTCTATATACTGTGACTTATCAGTGAGTGTTTGTTATTGATCTCTATGACTACTCACTGTTGTCTCTTTATGGTTGTCTTTTTTATTCATGATGGAGCCTTCTCTGCTATTGTAATGAATACCCTCTCCTAGCTGATCTCTGCACTTGATATTTAGACATTCACAATATTCTAGTCATTATTGTATGCTCATGTAGCTGAATCTTCATGATGTTGGTTATAGAATAGGCCTCTGAGTGCTAATCATAGATCTTTTGTTCTTGATGAATGGAGCTTGAAAATGCACAAGATTGTTGTAGGCACTCACATATATGCACTGTTATGATGTTGGCATACTTGTTAACAATACTGTCCTTGATCATTTGTCATACTATTCAAGTTAACTAGAAGATATAATGAATTGTGCAAACCAAAATAAGGTGGGGAATTTTATTTTTTATATGATTAGCTATCACAACTAGAGTATTATGTATTTGATTCAAAGTGGACTTTCCTTGTTATTCTACTTATTAAATTGATAGCTTTCGTTGTTCTGTGATAGCTACTTGTGCTAAAAACTAAAAATTCTCCCACCTTAAAGGTTCACTCAACTTTTCTTTGGATACAAATGATCATAGAAATTTTCTTGATGTTTATTGCAATGTTCACTTGATAACCTGCCATCTTATTTTATCTCATTTCTTAGATTAACATGTTGGGCTCAAGCCTTGTGGGAGTCGCATTTTACCCCACATGTTAAAACTGAAAAACATGATTACCCCTATATCTGCACATGAAGCACACAAGTTAGAAAATAAATGCATGTTTTGGAGGAGTATGATATGATGACTTGACTGTTTTCCTATTTCTTGTTCAATGTCTCACATATTATTTACATTTATTTACTTATTCATGTATATGCTCTATTTTATTCACGTTGAATAAGTTAGTCTCACGACTTGTGTGAGACAAGTGTACTTTTCTACATTCAATGAAGATTACTTCTTTGCTCAGAAAAGACTTGCATAAATCCTTTCTATGTTACTTGCACTTGTATGAATGCAATAATTTGTTAATGTAATATTTTGATTCTTGTTTATGCACTTGAATGTAATATAGGAAAGATTAAGAAATTTACCTCTTCTTCTTTCAATTTAAAACAATAAGCTCTACCTGATTAAGTTGTAAGTGAAAAAATGGTAACAATAATATTCATGGATTTGATATGCTTGTAAAAAGATGAAACTATGGAGGAGGAATGAGGTAGATGAAGGTTGTATTTATAGATCCTCCTACCTAATATCGATGAACAATTGAGTTCAACAAAAGAATTAACATGAGAATTGTTGATAGGAGATGAAGGCTAATTTTAGAAGATCGATTGTTTGCATGATTCAATGAAATGGTTGAGAGGTTGAGTTAAGTAAATGCATGAATGGTTGAACTGATAGCATGAGTGAGAATAGAGGATTTGATTGAATAGTCAACAAGGAGTGACTATGAATTGAATTGATGAAAGGGAGGTGCATGAAGAATAATTAGTGGAATTAAATAACCAATTTATTTTTTTTGATAAGTAAATAGCTACAGAGGGGCAACATCCATTTATATTAATATAAAGATGTTACATAGAAATACTTTCTGGAGTCTAATATAGTAAGACAAAAATTGACCTCCATAATCTATCACTAGACTTCCCTACTAACTACTGTAATGTCATAAATTGTACGCACTTGCTAAAGCAGTACAATTTAACACCTAGTTTAGCACCCGCCTTGGCGCAGTTGCATTTTGCATTTCATTTCCCCTTTAGCACTTAATTAATCAAATTAATTAGGTCTAAAGGTTCTATTTCATCATCTTCCACATCATAAAGTCGGGCCCTTTCATTAAAGCATGCCCCTTTCATTTTATTCCTCCAATACATCACTTAATCCAAAACCCTAATTAGGCCCTATTCTGAGCTTGGGGGCTTGATTTCGGGGGCCAAAACATCTCGAAATCACCTGTAACTTCGGGATTCTCTCGAAAATCATCATATCTGACGGCCCTAAAAATTTGGTGAAAAGTTGCCAGGACCATGGCGCCCGGAGTGCACACGGTCCTGGACATTTTTCCCGAAATTTTAGGAGCACGATCCAATCATAAAATAAAGCTTAACCCCAAGAAATTGGCGGGATATTCAATCTCTAGGTCGGCCAAAAATTGGAATTAAGACCTAGGGTTTCATACATAAGAGCTCTCTTTCTTCATTTGAAGGGATCCGGATTTTGTTTTCAGGAACCTCATATGCAGTGAAAGGGCAGATCTTTGAAGACTTCAACAACTCTCAACATTCATTCTCCAAGCGTTCATCAAATCCATTCATTCACTTAGGGCTTTGAAGGCATTGAAGAGCAATAAGGGATCACCGACTGAAGATTGGCTTGTACTCCTCCCTTGGGGTTGGGTATGATTTCATGTTGTTTTCATGTCCTTGCATAAGCCTCATTATATCACTTACATTCATGCTTTAGATCACTTGGCATCTTGATTTGGAGCATTTACATTGTCATTTACAAGCAATTAGGGTTTACTTTCTAGGTTGCTCTAGTTTGCTTACTTGCATTTTAGATCTTGCACACACACAAGGTCTGCACACACATTACTTTTACAATACAACTTGGCTATTCGTGGAGGTGGAAATCACCGAAGAGGGGGTTTGACTAAGGCAAAACCCTATATAGCCGCCCAAACACCTTTTTCAGATATAAGTGCAGATTTCGGGATTCAGACGACGCCGCAAGTTGCAGATCCGAAAGAAGCAGACGGAGACGGAACCACACACCAACTTTCAGAGCAGAAGACCAGGACAGGGGCGTGGGGCACCCTGGTCCTGCCAGGACAGGGGCGCTAGGCGCCCTGGTCCCTGGGGCAGGGGCACTGGGCGCCCTGGTCCTCCTAACAGACAGCATTTCCGACAGTTTTCCAGAGTGCAAAACAACAGTTTCAGGTGCAGTTTCAGGTGCAGAATCAGGACAGTGGCGCCCGCGCCCCCGTCTCGAACATTTCCACTCAGATTTTGACTCCGGGTACACATTTGCATTCTTGTCTTATCTTTGTATTTACAGCTTTCCGTTGTTTAGGTTCAATTCTGCAATCTTGTTATCAGTTCATACTTGCATTTTAGGGTTAGGAATTGAACTTGCATAATCTTACCTTTCAATTACAACAAAGGAATAGAAACCCTAATAGGTAGCCCGTGGCTCTCTCTTTCACCAAAAAGAAGTAGCCAATTGTGCGATACCTCTAGGCTCTTTCATATTCCGTAATGTGTGACAAAAGGTAGGATTAGGACATGTTAGCCTAGTCTCGCTTTTTCCCCAACACATTTTGGTGAACCCGACGTGAATCTATCATTGTTTCCTCTTGCATTGCATTTGTTAGATCTAGATCTAGATTTAGTGTGTTTTCATTTCATTTTCATAAAAAGAAAAAGAAAAAAAAAAAAAAAAAAAAGGAGTGTGTTTCTTTGTTTCTTTGCATTGTGTGTCTAAGTTTTATGCAACTTTTATTTCAAAATGTCAGACTTTTATTTGCAAAATGTTCATGCTTATGATGATTATTATGAGTATAGCCAAGATGAATTAGATGAAGCTTTAGATGAGTTTTTGAACCCTAAAGATGCTAAACCTTCATTTTACCAAAAACTCATAAACCTTGTTACTATGCCATTTCGTTGTGATGAGAAAGACAAGTTGAATGATTCCTCTCAAGGGTACATTCCTATCAACTCTTCCACTGAATCTAGTAACATGGTTGTTTTCAATAATCCCCTCTATGAGGAGATGTCTCCTTTTGAATCAAAAGATAAACCTTTTAATAGATATGATCATGCTTTGTTGGATGATGCTCTTGATGACTTTGTGGCTTTATCGAAATCTCTAAACAAGAACAAAACTTCTAAATTAGTTAACATGATAAACTTGAATGAGCATAATAAGCCTCTCTTTTAAGTCCAAGGTGCTTGTCCTTCTCCCACCTTTCAAGTTCCTAAATCACCTCTCCTTACTGTCCAAGGAGGGTATGATCATGATTCCTTTATTACTCCAAATAAACCTATCATCACTATGCAAGGAAGAAAACCTATAAGTCCTTATAATTATGCCAAGCAATTAACTAGAGAGAGTTATCATGCGGTTGCTCATACTTATCATACTAGAAATAATAGGCAACCTAATCCTCCTCCGGTTATTCCAGCTCCTCTTCCTAATCCTCAACCAACTCTTCCGCAAGCTCTGTGTATTTCACAAGTTCTTGGCAAGGAATATGATCTCATAGAACAACTTAAGGCTACCCCTGCTAAGATATCTCTTTGGGATTTGATTCAAACTTCTTCTGCTCATCACAGAATGTTACAAGATGCTTTGAAAGATTTGAATGTTCCTCCACTGAATACATCTAGTAATATAGTGTCTTTGGTTAACTCTGTGATGAATCCTAAAGCTCATATTGTGTTTACTCAAGATGAGTTGCCCACTAGTGAAATTCAACATCAATATGATCCTTTGATGATTGTGGTTATCATAAATGATACTGCTATAAGACGAACACTAGTAGATAATGGCTCTGGTCTTAATGTGTGTAGCATTAATCTTTTGCATAAGATGAATGTGGATACATCCCTAATTGAGCCTGACTCTCGTCCTATTCGAGGCTTTGATAATGTGGCTAAAACTTCATTAGGTATTATCACCTTACCCATCACATTGGGGCCTATTACTTTGCCTACTCCTATCCATGTTATGTCGAGAAATCTAACATACAACTTGCTATTAGGGAGACCTTGGATTCACAGTATGCAAGCTGTCCCCTCTACATTGCATAGACAAGTTAAATTTATTTATAACAATAAGACATATACCTTGATAGGTGATACTAACTTCCAAGCTTGTTTACAAACATCTACTTCCAAAGGGGGTTCTTCTAAGCCTTCCTCGTCTAGTGATGACTCTTTAAACAAGATACCTATCAATGAATCCTCGCTCTCTGATGATCAAAACTCTTTGGATGAGTCTGGAACTCCTGAGGAGGATTCTTCTCACCTTGAATCTACACATAAGAAGGATTTTGATCCTGAGAAGATTCTCGCAGACGACGATTGGGGATCTCTTGATTTTAATCCCACCTTTGTAGGTGAATATAAGGTTCCTTCTAGAGAGCTTAAAGCAGAAAAGAAGGAAGAAGCTAAAAATCAATCAACACTACCTGAACCTATGAGTAATAACTTCGTGGCCGCTTCTCAAACTTCTTCTCCTCGCACTTCCAATTCTGAAGGGTTTGATTCTTTGTCTTATGAAAAACCACCTTCTCTTTCTGAAATGGCTGATCGTTATGGTCGTGGTTTTCACATTTTTGCTAGGCATGGGTATCATGGAAATGGTTGTGGCACTCACGAACAAGGGATAAAGGTTCCTCTAGAAAATAATCTTCACAATTATGCCTTTGGACTTGGCTATAATCCTTGCAAGCGCACTAAAGCTTCTAGAAGACCATGTATTAGTGTTAATACTATTTCTACATCTCTATCAATGCAACACCCTGAGTATATTGATGAGGATCCTTCGTGTGCCTGTTCTTTGGATGTTTTTCCTACCGATGATGCCTTAGCTGAGTTTTTAGGAGCATATGATACTCTTCCTCATTATCATCACAATAGGGGACTCCCTTATTGTTTAAACACTGAAGCCTATTTTGGAAAAGAGATTGATAATGATGAGATTGTGAAAGAATTCCCTCAGTTAAAGGATACTCCTCAACAAAGTAATATTCTCATAAGTGACACCACTGATGTTAAGATGGATCCTTGCAATGAAGAAAAAGTTATTAAAATTGGAAAATGTCT
Source organism: Cryptomeria japonica (assembly GCF_030272615.1). Classification (NCBI taxonomy): domain Eukaryota; kingdom Viridiplantae; phylum Streptophyta; class Pinopsida; order Cupressales; family Cupressaceae; genus Cryptomeria; species Cryptomeria japonica. Next base: position 366,500,612 of record NC_081408.1, on the reverse strand, counting down.
GGACGAAGAGGAACAAAAACAATATGATGATTTATTACGTGAATTCCCTGAGATCTTTGCTTGGACATATTCTGACATGCCTGGTATAGATCCTAAGATTGTCACTCATAATATTGTCTTAGTTCCTGATGCTAAGCCCATGAAACAAAAGATTCAAAAAATGAATCCTAAGGTGGCTCTGCTTGTTAAGGTTGAGATTGAAAAATTATTGGAGGCTGGATTTATCCGCCCTATTGATTATTCCCCATGGATTTCAAATATTGTCGCTGTGGCTAAACTAGATAACAAAATAAGAATGTGTACCAACTTTCGAGATTTAAATAAAGCTTCTTTAAAAGATGATTTTCCCCTCCCAAACATTGACATGATAGTTGATTCTACAGTAGGACATGCTTTATTATCCTTCATGGATGGTTTTTCAGGATACAATCAAATTTTCATTAACCCTCAAGATCAATTCAAAACCACTTTCACTACTCCTTGGGGTACGTTTTGTTGGATAATGATGCCTTTCAGACTTAAAAACGCCGGCGCAACTTATCAACGAGCGATGACCCTTATCTTTCACGATTACATGCATAAGATTTTAGAAGATTATGTTGATGATGTTTTGGCCAAATCCGTTCTCCGCATAGATCACATTAAGATCCTTCGTCAAATCTTTGAAAGGATTCGTAAATATCACATGCGCTTCAATCCCCGAAAATGTGTTTTTGGTGTGGATAGTGGAAAACTATTAGGATTCATAGTTTCGCATCGTGGGGTTGAGGTGGATACTAAGAAAATAGATGCTATTGTCAACATGCCACCTCCTAGAAATGTGTCTCAACTCAAAAGCTTACAAGGAAAGATTCAAGCTATTCGTAGGTTTGTATCTCAACTTGCAGATCGTACTTTTCCTTTTACTCAACTTCTCAAAAAGAATATCACTTTTCAATGGAATGAAGACTGTCAACAAGCATTTGAAGATTTAAAAGTATATTTGGCTAATCCTCCTATCCTTCGACCGATCGAACCTTCTAAACCCTTCCTTCTTTATACAGCTGCTTCCTTTCATGCTCTTGCAGCAATATTGGCACAACATGATAAAGATGGTAAGGAGTGTCCGGTTTATTATATAAGTCGTACCTTACTCGATTATGAGACCCGATATTCTGCGATAGAAAAACAATGCTTGGCCCTGGTGTTTGCGACTCAGAAATTAAGACATTATCTTTTAAATTCAGAAATCCATGTCATGGTAAAGTTTGATCCGTTGAAGCATCTTTTCTCTAAAACTGATTTATCAGGACGCCTAGCTAAGTGGGTTATGATGTTAACTGAATTTGACCTTAAATTTGTTTCACAAAGAGAAATTAAAGGGCAAGCGTTGACCGATCACTTAGTTGAGGCCCCTTCACCTTTCTCCTTCCCTAACTCTGAGTCTTTTCCTGATGACTTCATCCTTTGTACAGAGAAAGATGAAACTTGGGAGTTATACTTTGATGGCTCTAAGTGTCGTACGGGATCGGGGTAGGTGTTGTTTTGATTTCTCCTACAAAGAAATCTATTCCCTTATCTTACCGTCTCAATTTCCTATGTACCAATAACATTGCTGAGTATGAGGCTCTTATAGCAGGAATAAAGGCAGCCTTAGCTTTGAATATAAAACACATACATATTTTTGGAGATTCTCAACTGATTATAAGACAAGTAACAGGACTGTATCAAGCAAAACAAGACAAATTATCACAATATAAATACCTTGCTATCTCTTTGTTACAAAAATTTGATTCTTACACCATAGAACCTGTTCCTCGAAAAGATAATCGACATGCGGACGCAATGGCATTTGTGGCTTCTCTTGTATCTTTAGAGGACCCTGTGGTTGATCTTAAATTTGTTATTCACAACCTTATTTCTCCAGCTATTGTAGATGATTCCAGCCTGGTGACATGTTGCGACTTTATAGACTCAGATGAATGGTACTCACATATCGTAAGATACTTGATTGATGGTACCTTTCCTGATTCCGCCAATAGGAACACCAGGGCTAGAGTTCGCAAGTTGTCTGCTAGGTATATCATTCTTTCTAATGTTCTTTACCGAAGGGGTTATAACGGTCTTCTCCTTCGTTGTCTTAACAAATCGGAGATCCCTATTGCTCTTGAAGAGGCACATTCAGGTGCCTGTGGGGGGCATTTTGGAGGTAAATCCTTGGTTCAAAGATTGCTCCGTATGGGATATTATTGGCAAACTATGCAACAGGATTCCTTTTCATTTGTTAAGAAATGTCATCTATGTCAACAACACAATAATTTGATTCATGCCCCTGCCCAAGAACTCTGTTCTCAGGTAGCCTCTTGGCCTTTCTCTGCATGGGGGTTGGATCTCATTGGTAAAATCTCTCCTCCTTCATCTCAAGGACATGCTTTCATTATAACCGCAACAGATTACTTTACAAAGTGGGTAGAAGTTGTTCCTCTTCGCTCTACTACTGCTGAAGTGATTTGTCGATTTCTTCTAGAAAACATTATTTCTCGATTCGGGATACCTTCCACTATAATCTCTGATAATGGGACATCTTTTAAGAACAAGGACGTGAAGAAATTCCTCAAGAAGTATCATATCAAACATCGATTTTCTACACCATACTATCCTCAATCAAATGGTCAAGCCGAATCATCCAATAAAATAATTGAACAAATTCTTCGCAAAACCGTGAATAAGCATAGTAAGGGTTGGAGTACTCAGCTAATCTATGCTCTTTGGGCCTACCGAACGAGTGTATGAATTGCTACAGGAACTACCCCTTATAATCTTGTTTATGGTGCTGATGCTATTATGCCTTTAGAATTAGTGATTCCATCACTTAGAGTTTCTCTCAAAGGTATAGTAGATGATGACTCTTACAGAGAACAAAGGCTTCAACAGCTTGAGATGCTTGATGAACAGTGTATAAATGCTCTTGAGCATATTCAAGCGTATCACAAAACTCTACAACGAAGCTATAATGATAAGGTTATTCAACGTTCCTTCTCAGTAGGTGACTTAGTCCTCTATGAGAATCAGTGCAATGTGAATGCCTTGCCTGAAGAAAAGGGAAAATTCAGTCCTAATTGGCTTGGACCGTATATTGTTATTGAAGATTATGGATCAGGTGCTTACAAAATAGCGGATGTAGACGGTACGCCTCTTAAAGACCCTATAAACGCTATGCATTTGCGTAGATACTATGCTTAGTTCCTCATTCCTTATCATTCATCTATTTCCTTTCTCACTTCCTCAAAATTGGATAATATGTTAGCATATCTTTGTTAGAGCAAATAGAATTAAATGATGTTTTGTTTGCTTCATTCCTGACAAGCATGTTTCTTTACTTTATGGTTTGTCTTGAATTCATTTATGTAAATTGCAAAAGATTTACATTTTTCATTATGTTGACATATTATACAATGTTTTTATGTGTTAAGTTGAATCATGTCATGTTGTGTTTAAATTCAAATTAAATCACATTAGCTATATGATTCGTAGGCTTAATACATACTTTCTTCCTTATCATCAATGTAGTACTTGATCAAATATTTTAATTAAGTCACACATATATCAATTTAATCATGGAGCATTGAGAAATCAATCACATGGAAATTAGCTTCAGAACATACATGTACATCTACCAAATGTATTAAATTTAATCAAAATACACATTGTTTCAGACATTAAAGATAACGCGTTTGAGACAAACAAGCATGTATATGTGTGTGTGTGTGTGTGTGTGTGTGTGTGTGTGTGTGTGTGTGTGTGTGTGTGTGTGTGTGTGTGGATCAATATACAAAGGTAGGTCACTATGCATCCAAAATGTGACCTACCCTACATCATAAAATCATCTCCTATCCCTAGGGCTGGTGGTTGGAGAGTGACGACTAGATGCTCCCTCCTGATCCGGCCGTGCAGGTGGACCCATAGGGGTATACCGTGATATAGTTCGTGAATGGCTCCGTGAGGAACTCCTACGATCCCTATCCATAAGGATCGCGCGATACGAGGTAGCCTCGGCCTGAGTGGCTGCTAGATCACGCTGTGCCCGCTGAAGGTCCTCTGATAGAGCTCGCTCTCTCTCTCTCCATATCTCTACCTGTACTCGAAATGGGGAAAACAAATCATCATGCCGACCCACGTTCCCTTGAGGTCTATAAGCAACCTGTGAGGAACTAGGGATCTGCACTGTCGTGGAGATATCTGTCATTGCTTGCTGGATCAAGGAGCGCCACTCCTGCACATTAGCTATAGCAGTAGAACAGATTTTGTGTTAGTACCATTTTCTATCATCAAAACATCAATCAATCAATATAAACCTACTATACCTGGATCTCCCTCGCGCTAGTAGGGATCGTGATATGGAAGCATCTGTGACTGGGAACTACTAGGCTCCCCACGCTCAAACGATCTGTGCGCGATAGGTACAGGTCTTCGTATCGCCTCGTGTTCCCCCTTTTGGGGAATGACAGGAGGATATAAGGCTACGGTATCATCTCCTAAATGGTGAGGAGCTGCATCTGACTCCTCCTTGTCATCTCTATCCTCCTCCTCATCTGCATCCTCATCCTCATCTGCATCCTTGTTCTCCTCATCATCATCTCTCTCCTCCTCGTCGTCATCCTCATCCTCCTCCTCCTCGACACTAGGCTGATCTCCTATAGGCAGATCAGGACCTCCTGTCTCCTCATGACCCTCTCCCTCCTCTGGCTCCTCTGATCTGGATCCCTGATCCTCATCTCGATCTCCATGCCTCCATGGACCTGGATGGCCTATCGGGTGATCTGGTGGAAAGATAGGCCCTGGGTATGATCTCATAAACCATGGGAGATACCTACGCTGTGCCCCGGGGTCTGTAGCATAATCAGTGACCACATCCTGGTCGGACCCCTCTATATCTGTGATCTTGATGTCGTCTATCGTCGGTCTCGCTACTGCTCTGAGTCTGGGAAGGACTCGTGAGTGTCGAGTGTAGATGGGCACATCGGCTGGAACACACTACTCTAGCCCAAACTGCCTCCGTACTCGATCAAAGTAGAATGGGACTATGATGTGTGGATATCGCCCTCTCAGTAGGCGGTTCCTCTGTAAGCATGCTAACTGTCTCTCCATCCCATCCCATCTGTGCATCCATAGATATGGTCTCCACACAGTCACCTCGGTTGTCAATCTGTCAAATGTCACTCTCTAATACAATAGATCTCCAAATCTCCACTCACTGGTAAGTGGATAAGCAAATACCCTAGGTCGCTCGCTAGCCATACTCATCGGATAGCCGACAGGCCTGGTGCATGTAAAGTGCTCAAATATCCACACCTGCAGAAGTGTGCATGTCATCAAGCTGCAACCCTGTCCAAAAACATACTCCTCGAGGTCGTGATAGAGATGTGCAAGCATACTCCGACCCCAGGCGTATACTCTCCTATGTCTCTCCATAGCCCTGATGCACCATGTGAGACCCCCATGCATGTGTGTACCTCGCCCATTAGGGCAGACAGCTAGTGCAATGATGGCTATCATAAGACGTCTCATGAGGGGCACCTCTCCTGTAGGATGTAAGAGCCAGCTGACCATGATACGACCTCTCGTCTCACTCGGCATGACTCTCCCTATGCAATATACCTGCTCCCTCTGATGATCCTCTACTGATCGATCGATCGCATATGTCAGTGTAGCTCCTCTGATCGGTAGGCGAAGAATGCGGTACACATCCTCAAGTGTCACCGTCATCTCCCCTACTGGAAGCTGGAACGTGCATGTGTCAGGATCCCATCGCTCCATGAGTGCCATCAGCATTGCGGGATGAAATTGAATGGCCGGCATAAGAATCATAGACCACAAACCTACTATCGACAATGTGTCTCTATCTGCTTGAGTAAGTCGGGGAATCTGATCACGCAAACTGCGAAGAATCTGCCCCGTCGTGTGCTCTCTCATGTACGGGAGACCCTGCATCACAAAAACATAACTATAATCAGTACTCAATCATCAAAATCATTCATGCAAATTGTCGAACATCGTATGCTAACCCTGATATCTCTCGCCAAGTCCTGATTGGGACCATGGCGCCCTGTCAGGGACCATGCCGCCCTGAGGGGACCATGGCGCCCTGAGGGGACCATGGCGCCCTGAAGGGACCATGGCGCCCTGAGGGGACCATGGTGCCCCACAGGGATCATGGCGCCCTGAAGGGACCATGGCACCCTAGGTGGGACCCAGGGTCAGGTTCCAGGGCCCGCAAACGATCACAGAAAGTCAAATGCAGAAAATCAAAAGTCAGCATTCAATCAACTCACCTCATCCAGTGGCTCGTCGTCGATCACGGCCTGTCGCATGGTCTCAATCCTCGTAGGATGCTCCGGTCATCGTGAAGGCATGATGATGACTATGTGGGCTCCGCTGCAATGAACAGTACTCAGAATCAACAAAGTGACAAATGCAAATGTCACTTTCAAGGTATATACTTTCATTCCTTTACCTTTACTTTCAAAACCCTAATTTTCCTCTTTCACTCATTTCATCATAACTTGAGTTTGGGAGATGCGATTTTCGAACCGTTTGTTGCGTAGGAATCGTACTTTCATTCCCCTACTCTCGGGATGTTCCAAAAAGTGCTCTAATGAAGCCTTTTTAGTGAACATCCCTCATCAATACTCTCTTACACAATTTGTCGTAAGTAAACATGTTACCCTGTTTCACCTCCCTAATAAGAAAGTCGAAACAGGGGGGGCATATAGCTACTCGCAAATTTCATCACTTTCCTTAGTAAGCATTAGGTGATTTTGTGATCTAACATGTGTTTTGTAGGGTGCGGTTCCTAACTATGTACTGCAGATACCGCTGGGGGCTTCGTCCGACAACTTATGGATATATCCTTTTTTTAAATAATGTTTACTTTTCTGTACTTTAGCTTGCATATGCACGTAGTACTCATATGACCGCTAAAGTGGGGGCTAAATGTAACGTCATAAATTGTATGCACTTGCTAAAGCAGTACAATTTAACACCTAGTTTAGCACCCGCCTTGGGGCAGTTGCATTTTGCATTTCATTTCCCCTTTAGCACTTAATTAATCAAATTAATTAGGTCTAAAGGTTCTATTTCATCATCTTCCACATCATAAAGTCGGGCCCTTTCATTAAAGCATGCCCCTTTCATTTTATTCCTCCAATACATCACTTAATCCAAAACCCTAATTAGGCCGTATTCTAAGCTTGGGGGCTTGATTTCGGGGGTCAAAACATCTCGAAATCACCTGTAACTTCGGGATTCTCTCTAAAATCATCATATCTGACGGCCCTGAAAATTTGGTGAAAATTTGCCGGGACCATGGCACCCGGAGTGCACACGGTCCCAGACATTTTTCCCAAAATTTTAGGAGCACGATCCAATCATAAAATAAAGCTTAACCCCAAGAAATTGGCGGGATATTCAATCTCTAGGTCGGCCAAAAATTGGAATTAAGACCTAGGGTTTCATACATAAGAGCTCTCTTTCTTCATTTGAAGGGATCCGGATTTTGTTTTCAGGAACCTCATATGCAGTGAAAGGGCAGATCTTTGAAGACTTCAACAACTCTCAACATTCATTCTCCAAGCATTCATCAAATCCATTCATTCACTTAGGGCTTTGAAGGCATTGAAGAGCAATAAGGGATCACCGACTGAAGATTGGCTTGTACTCCTCCCTTGGGGTTGGGTATGATTTCATGTTGTTTTCATGTCCTTGCATAAGCCTCATTATATCACTTACATTCATGCTTTAGATCACTTGGCATCTTGATTTGGAGCATTTACATTGTCATTTACAAGCAATTAGGGTTTACTTTCTAGGTTGCTCTAGTTTGCTTACTTGCATTTTAGATCTTCCACACACACAAGGTCTGCACAGACATTACTTTTACAATACAACTTGGCTATTCATGGAGGTGGAAATCACCGAAGCGGGGGTTTGACTAAGGCAAAACCCTATATAGCCGCCCAAACACCTTTTTCAGATATAAGTGCAGATTTCGAGATTCAGACGACGCCGCAAGTTGCAGATCCGAAAGAAGCAGACGGAGACGGAACCACACACCAACTTTCAGAGCAGAAGACCAGGACAGGGGCGTGGGGCGCCCTGGTCCTACCAGGACAGGGGCGCTAGGCACCCTGGTCCCTGGGACAAGGGCGCTGGGCGCCCTGGTCCTCTTGACAAACAACATTTCCGACAGTTTTCCAAAGTGCAAAACAACAGTTTCAGGTGCAGTTTCAGGTGCAGAATCAGGACAGTGGCGTCCACACCCCCGTCCCGAACATTTCCACTCAGATTTTGACTCTGGGTACGCATTTGCATTCTTGTCTTATCTTTGTATTTACAGCTTTCCGTTGTTTAGGTTCAATTCTGCAATCTTGTTATCAGTTCATACTTGCATTTTAGGGTTAGGAATTGAACTTGCATAATCTTACCTTTCAATTACAACAAAAGAATAGAAACCCTAATAGGTAGCCCGTGGCTCTCTCTTTCACCAAAAAGAAGTAGCCAATTGTGCGATACCTCTAGGCTCTTTCGTATTCCATAATGTGTGACAAAAGGTAGGATTAGGACATGTTAGCCTAGTCTCACTTTTTCCTCCACACAACTACAAAATGGGCTGACAACCTTTATATTACATTCTACTAAGATACCAAAATTTGTCTAAATATATAGACCTGCCAACTAAACCCAACCTATACAACTACTGAAGCGCATAGTCATAAACAAACATTTCAAAATATAGGGTTTCACCCTTGCAGAGATACAAAATAAAGACCCAGACCATAACTTTACACAGTCCCAACATCTGCATCATTTGGACCAACAACATATGGGCCGCTCTCCTCATCCTCCTTCGTATCTTGCTCAAGTGCCTTAGCTTTCTGGGCCATGACCTCTCTCAGGATAATCCGGCATTCCAATCCACAGTCTGCATGAACTTTAGAGTCTACCATATATTTCGGGAGTCTATCATCATCTGGGTTCCATTCCTCTCGACAACCAAACCCCACTCAGTATCAAGGTCCTCCTCACCGTTTTCTAGAATACCAATGTCCTACCTGCCATATAAGCCCTCCACCAGCACATACTGCCTCCTCCAATTCATGCTAAATTTGTGCAGAATGCTTGTAGCCTTTAGAAGGATAGAGATGTTTCGATCCTTCACATCCCATTTGGCGACTAGGATCTCTTGAGCAAGGACTTGCACAAAAATGAATTTTTTAACCTCAATGATGAATTTTGGTAGGGGAGTGCGTAAATTAGCATCGACATTGTCCAAGACGGTGTTAATTTCCCCTAGAAAGCAATGCCTGAAGATCATCTGGGTGATCTTCTTGACTCTCTGCTTGCTCACCCCCATATAAATCAGCATGGCAACAAACATGGCCAAGATGTCTGAGTTTATCCGATAGCGGTGATAAGCTCTAAGAAATTCCCCACCCATAATTATTTTCACATGCGAAATGAGGGGATGCTTCGTGGCCATTAATGCAAGCAGCCACTTGTCAAAATATTCCCCCAAGAATGCCATCTGGCATTTGGTAGACTCCAACATAATCATCTTATCCATCCCTAGCTATATTGTGACACACACCCCAACCACTCTAACCTAGCTCTTAGAAACAAAATGCAGTATAAAAATAGAAAACCAGAAAGCCTATAAATAGACTCATCCATGTATTCTCATGATCATCAAGGAGAAAGAGTTGTCAAATCACCATCATCATAAATGATCTTACATGCCACACAACTTTCAGGCCACCACAACTTGTAGTTTCAATGAGCTTGGTAATCGGCTCTCATTAATCATATCATATTATATTTAAACAAGGTATTTAAGAAATGAATACATTAATCTAGTTGTCCTAGAAAAATGAGGGGAGTGTGCCGCAAGGTTATTATAAAAACATCAAGGATGCCCAACTGCTTTAGTGATGAGACCCTTAGTACAACTAAATTATGAATCTATTAACAACATCGTCGCTTTTACCAACCTATCTGCCACCTCATTACCTTCTTGATACACGTGGCTTATGCGAAAATAATCCAATCCATCCAAAATGGATTTAATTGGGCAAAGCCATTGGTTGAGGGTCCATCTTGGGGTCTCGTTCTTCTGGATTGCATTGATCGCATTTAATGAGTCACCCTCCAAGTGGATCCTTTGTGCCCCACCCATGACTCCATCCTAGAGGCCATGCAAAGCTGCTCAAAATTCTGCCATATTGTTTGTGGCAAACCAAATATGCTCTGAAACCTCATCCAGAGAGACACCATGATCATCTCTAATGACACATCTGATACCGCTAGGACTCGAGTTTCCCATCGAAGCCCCGTCAAAATTTATCTTAACCTAGCCAGGCTCAAGGGCACACTACTGAATCAGAGGTCTAGACTTGGCCGACCGGTTGCTACAAATACTTCCAAACATAGTGGGAACATAAAGATTTGGGACGGTGAGTTTCAATTTACAATCCCTTCCCGTATATGAATTTTTCTTCAATTTTTTTCTATTTGGAAGCTTCGTTTGTAAGATCAATCAATTGGGATTCAATCTTTTGGCATAGGATTTTAGAGCCCATGGTTTTGTCCTGAAAAATTCTCCGATTATGCTTTTTCCATAATTCCCAAACTAGAAGGGAAGGAAGGATCAGCCATAGGTCCCCAAATATTAATTTCGAGGGGTTTCATGACCACATCATGAACCAATCATCAACCCCTGTTGGGAAGGGGTGGTAAAAATTCAACTTTTACATTAAATACCACCAACATTTGCATGAATATTCAAACAATAAAAGAAAGTGGTTGACCGACTCTGCTTTTTGTCCGCATAGAACACATCTACTAGGTCCTTGCACACCAAATTTCATGAGTTTGTCACTAGTTAGAATTTTTTTTATATCCAACCAGGAAAATAACTCGACCTTCGATAGATAGTGCTTGTTCCACAATAATTTCAATGGCCAATCTCGATTGGTTCTCGCAGCTTCTTTGAGCTTGTAGCCTAGACTCACTTTATATTTCTTGTCTTTGGATCCACTCCACCAAATTCTATCTTCCTCTCTATCAGGGATGATCATACGCTTGCTTAGAATGCAGCTCAATCTATCCTTTTGTCATTGATCCACATCTAGATTATCCAAGGTCCGCCATACCCACTTGCTTACTCCATTTTGTTGAACTATCTCGCCAAAATCACTTACCTTGCACCCCCACATTCTAGTTGTCACCTCCTTGATTTCATTCAAACTGGGGATCAAACTCAAAATCCCCCCCACCCCACAAGAATCATTCCAAAAGGAAGCATTCTACTCATTCATGATTTCCCAAGTTACATGGTTGTTGATGATGTCCCTGCATTCCAATATATAGTTTTAGATTGCTAATCACTTCGGGGGGTTGAGAGTCATGAGAATTATTTTTGGTTCAAGTGAGTCCAGATATTTGTTCTTAAAGATCCTAGATCATTTTTTCTTACCACCATTGCATAGGGCCTAGACTAGTTTAGCACCCATAGCTAGGTTCATTATCGACAATTGGCGAATACTTGCACCTCCCGATTCCTTGGGTTGGCTGACTTTCTTCCAAGAAACTAGTGGAATCTTTTTTGGCTCCTCACCCCCTTCCACAAGAATTTTCTCATGATCTGGATGATTTCATCTTCTATTGCTGCAGGGATTTTCAAACATGCCATTGAGAATACAGGGATGGAAACCAACATCGATTTGATCATAATAAGCCTCCCAACTGAAGATAACAACTTTCCCTTCCAATTTTCAAGTTTTCCTTTACATTTAGCAATCAACTTGTCCCAATAACTAATCTTGTTTAGGCCTACAAACATAGGTGTGCCTAAAAAACTATCTGGGAAGTTAGCAACTTTTAAGTCTAAAATCCTAGACAGTTCTCTTTGCAGTCTACGTTGTGTATTGATGAAGAAAACTTTTGATTTATTCTAGTTAATGCTCTGCCCTGACGCTTTGTAGTAATCTTCTAGACAAGACTTGATGGTTCTAGCCTCACTCCTGCTCAAGACACCAAAAAGAATGGTGTCATTCGCAAATTGGAGATGAGTAGTATGCTCAACTCCATTTGTCACATTCGCCCCCAACCAACGCCCATCATGAAATAATATGCAGATTGACCTTTCGAGAGCCTCAACCATTATAATGAAAATAAAGGGGGAGATTGGGTCCCCTTGTCTTATCCCTCATATGGAGGAGAATAAGCCATGGGCATCCCCATTAACTAAAATAGAAAACCTGGGATTAGAAAAGAAACTCTTTACCCAGTTAATCTAATAACTTCCAAAGCCACACTTTCCCAAAACCTCAAAAAGGAAGTCCCTATTCACCAGATCATATGCTTTCAAAATGTCCAGTTTCAAAATCATACAAGCATTCCTGGTTTTTTTGGCAGAGTGCAATGTTTCATGGGCCATAATGATACCTTCCACAATAGATCTCCTAGGGGCAAATCCACTCTGCTCATCAGATACAATCTGATTAATGACCCGTTTCATCCTATTTGCTATATTTTTAGTGACTATCTTATACATTGTATTGGAAAGGGCTATCGGTCTAAAATCTCCCATCTCTTGAGGGTAGTTCTTTTTTTGAATTAAAGCTAGAAAGGTGTGGTTGATTGCTCCCAACATTTACATCTTCCTCCTTGACTCTTCCACATCCAGATGAAGATCCTTTCCAATGATGTCCCAATAGGATTGAAGAAAGGTTGTCGAGAAGCCGTCAAGACCAGGGGCCATGTCTAGATTGAGTTGAAAGGTGGCATTTTTGACTTCCTCTTCCTCAATCCTTTTGAATAACTCCCTGTTTTTCTCTTCAAAAATTAAGGTTGGGATGGACTCGAAAATCTTGTCCCTTGCCACTCTATCCACCTAATTTCCTCTATTCAAAATTGATTCAAACTAGTCTATTGCTTCTTTACAAATATCTTTTGAGTTTTGGGCAAAGCTACCATCTGCTCACCTAATTTTAGTGTTTTCAGGCAGTAAATAAGTGTAAATTGCATAATCAGATATCAAAGAGCAAATCACAACTCTCATCTAATCAATATTACTCCTAAATGACAATAGAATAATGCAATATCAATTGAATTGAAATGAAAATAATTAAAAACTCCCTCAATTGACATAGAAAGGCTTCCATTGCTCTTCTCCATTGTTGTTGATGTAGGTGGCTCTTAGGTATTGCACTTGATTTCCTGCATAAGATAGACAACAATATTGAAGACTGTGATTCTAGACTTAAATTGAGAAAAGAGGTTGATTTTATAGATTTTCAACATAAAGGAGGTGAGAATTTGAACTCAAGTGTTGATTTTATAGATTTTCAACATAAAGGAGGTGAGAATTTGAACTCAAGTGTTGATTGATAGATAACTGATTTAGATTGATCAGTGAACTCAATTGATTGATTTGTTAACTCATTTTATTGAGTAGTCAATTGGATTGATTGGAGAGTGAGCTCAATTGATTGATAAGTAGACTGATTAGACTAGCTAGTTGACTGGATTGATTGATTAGAAGACTGAATTGATTAGAGAGATAAGTGGATTGATTTTGAGTTAAAAAGGATGATTGATGAGTTAACTGAGTTAACTAATTAGACAACTGATTTGATCAATCAATTCTGATTTAGCATGTGTTGTAGGAATTTGAAATTGAATTTGATTTTCATTTTAAATTTGGATTTGAATTTGGTCATTCGAATGCTGAAATGCACATGAAATTAACTGAAATTCAGATTTGGGGAAAATGTGAATTTGGAAATATGAAGTTAGATGAAATTAATTGAAATTCAAATTTGGGGAAAAGAAATGAAATTAATTGTAATTAATTGGAATTATAATTTGGGGAATTGAAGGAATAAGTTAATTAATTTAAATGAAACTATTTAAACTTAGGAGATAGAATTAATTAAATAATAAAGAAAGGAAAAGGTTGTAATTAATTAAACAATTGATATTTAATTAATATTTGAGATATGATTAGCTGATTAAAATGATTTGAGAATAGAAATAGAATAATTAGAAGTGTTGAAGGGCGATGATTAGAAGAAATAGTTAATTTAATCAAATAATTAAAGAATTACTTAATTAAATAGACATTTTTAGGTGTCTACATTTGCCCCTCTTTGAGACAATGTCGAAACGACGTTGTTTCAAAGAAAATGAAAAGAAAAATTGCCCCAGTATGCCTTGGTGACGCTAGGGTATAATGCCCCCTCAGAAAAAGTAGTTGAGAAAATGTGAAATAGAGACCAGTTTTTCAGAAATGTGGTTGATAGTGATTATATGAAGTTTGAAATGTTTTCCATCTCATTTTCTATGTTTACAACTATGTTGAAGCTGGAGGAGTCCACAAATGTTATGTTGAGAAACCCTAATTTTGAGCTTATAAAATGAAGATTTGTATTGATTTGAGCTCATTTGCATTGTTTTGTTTTGAAAGAATTGCTTAGAGATATTACTGCTTCCGGCATCTTTGGAGCGAAATGCCAGGTCACAGAGTGAGGCTACATTTATCCGAGCAAGTGTGGTCTTATCAGAGACCTCCCGACACTAGTGGCATGGTGAGTTGCATGATTTTCTTCGTGTTTATGTCTGTATTTTGCAAAATTTGTAATCATTTTTTGGTGTGCCATCTGTCATTAATTTCGCAATTGACTGTCGATATTGCTGCAATTGATTTAATCATGTCACAATTGATGTAAATGCTTCGCATTTGATATTTTATGCCGCATTTGATATTATTGAATCGCATTTGACAAAATTGGATCGCAATTGAAAGTTTTGAATCGCAATTGATAATATCTTGTCACATATTTTAATTTTGATTCACATTTGGCATAAGTATGTCGCATTTGATAATTTTACCGCGTAGTTGATAATACCATTTCGCATATGACAATAAAGGCATTTTTTTGATGATGTAGCTAACTCATTTTTATATTTTCCAAATGCAGGCACATTATCCAGTACTACTTGCTAGGCAGACAAGGCCAAATGGTCTTGATCGACATCATGAGTTGGATCTAGAGGATACCTCTTTGTTACAACAAGTTGGATTGTATTATATAGCGCATTTTCCTGAGGTTACGACCAACAGTGCCATGATTACTATTTTGATTCAGCGGTGGCATTCAGAGACATGTTCTTTTCATCTACCAACTGGTGAGGCGTCCATCACACTTGAGGATGTGTGGCATATTTTACACATTCCGATATTTGGTCGACAAGTTACTTTTGATCATCATGATGGTATCTCTTCTTTGTGTACATTGTTTGAGTGTGAGGAGCAGGATCTACATATTCGTGGTTGTTATGAGATTTGTAGGGATGATTTTGATTATGATGATCTCACTGTTGTGCTTGCTTGCATTGTCGTTGGATTATTGATTCTTGATAGACGTGCCCATGGTTTTCCTATTGGATGGGGACGTGTCATACATGATATGATTATTGGTAGACGTGTATTTGCTTGGGGTCCTTGTCTTCTTGCCACTTTGTATCATTAGATGCATGGGATTGCTTACTTGCAGCAGAAATCAGTTGGATGTGGTATTACTTTGCTCCAGACATGGGCTTGGGAGTACATAGCCATCTTTCGTCTTGGGTTACATATGGATTTAGAGCCAGATCAGCCATATGCTTTTGGGTATACTGTTGGTGTGAGGCATAGAGCATCGAGTAACATCTTGTATTGGCATCATCAGATTGATATCTTACAGTATTTCTCATGGAGACCTTATCTTACTTGTCCTAGTTGGATTGATGATGCTTAACATCTTCCTTTTTGTCGACAATAGAGATATCTTATTGGTCGAGATGTGGGTGGTCATAGGGTTATTGATATGCATCTTCCTAGTCGTGTACTCATACAGTTTGGGGAAGTAAAGGGTATTCCAGACGTGACAACTTATTTTGCTCGCACTACTCGTGAGGTTGGTCATTGGGGTGCTTGTGTGCAGCCTCATATTGCTATTGTTGAGTTTGGTGCTCTTGCTCCTGTTTTGTGGGGATGGCGTGTTGCTATAGTGGATCTAGGGTCCACAATGCAGTATAGTATATGGTGGATACAAAACAATCCTATACCTTTGACAGATCTGATAGTTCCGATTGGTGCTCTACAGATTAGACATGGCAGGGGTCCTAGGGGGAGAGGTAGAGGTGGAGAGGGTAGAGATGGATGAGGTAGGGATGGAGGAGGTAGAGGTGGAGGTAGAGGTGGAGGAGGTATAGATTTGATAGCAGTGGTTGCAGAGCAGGTGGATAGTGGAGAGGAGAATGTGGATATTGGTGGAGAGATTGTATCCATGAGCAGTTCTGATGAGAGTGATGAGTCAGGATCAGGGTCATTGAGCAGTGATGGAAATGAGGGCAGGGATGATGGTTATGATGTGGAGATGCCCTAGGCTTCAGAGTTTGTAGGTGTGGAGAGAGGAGATGATGAGGGATTGATAGATCAGGTTAGGCGTTTAGAGGACTTGGTCGCTGCTTTGTGGCAATGGCGGATGGAGGATAGAGATCAGTATCAACATGCGATGGAGGAGTTGACTGCAAAGAGGGATCAGATAGTTGCTGAGAGAGATCGACTATAGAGGGAGAGCGATGAGGTAGTTAGGAGAACTCAGATCACCATGGATGCATATGATTAGTTATTTGGGTCAGTGACAGAGGTACGTAGACAGGAAGATAGATATTTTGTTGTTGCACAGGAGGCTATTTATTATCGGCAGGCTTATGAGAGAGCTATTCCTGAGTGTCAGAAGGAGCCTAGTTTTAGTGCTTTTGTGGGGAGAAGATCAAGTCGATCTACCTCTTGACAAACTAGTAGTGGAGGAGTGATGGGTCCACCTAGAGTGCCATTGGAAGGAGTTATTCGAGATGCACCTACTGATAGAGGCAGTATAGGTTCAGAGATTGGATATTGATGTTGATGTTGTAGATACGATGTATTTTGACACATTTCTATATGACATATGATATGTGTACTTGATGAGCTTTTTGATGGTGAACTTCATGTTATAATGTTTCTTTATTGTAATGATGAATGCAATATGAATGTGGTATCATGCAGTGATTTGATGTAGCTTTATGTTGTGATGCATAATGGTTGATGAAAATCTTATTATAATGCAATGGGCTATCGTTATGGAATGATAATGAAAATGTAATGTGATGATGTTTATTTTTGTGTGTCAAAATATATGTTGAAGACTTTGGAAGAATTGTTAGTTGTTAGACATAGAATAGATATGAAATGATCGATCAACTGAATCAATCTTTGTTTATTCCAGATTTTGATGTGATAATGGATGATTTGATAGAAGTGTTGATGAGAAAGTCTTCATTGGTTTGTTCGTAGTGCAATACATTATCATCATTGAGCCTTATTGTATAACAATGGAGATTATTACACTAGGGTATCAGGAACCAAGATGTATAGCTATCTCATTGCAAAGAAACAAACATGTAACAGATAAGGAATGAACCCTCCATTCTGGGAATTACACTAGGGGTCAAGGTATGTGTGGCATTCACAAGTTGAATGCTCCTATCACAGACACCCACTAGAGAAATTGCCCCAAAAATTATTTGGTTCAAACCACAAACAGCAAACAAAGAAAAGGATCATGCCCATCACGACTTCTCTAGTCACTTTTGGACATCCTTGAATAGCTAAAAGCAATGATCTTCTCCAATTTGATAAAAAGAGCCAACCAAAAATAGACAAAACTCAGCAGTTAGATTGACTGTGCCTTTGCTTTGATATGTTTGATGTGATTTTGATAATGTCTAGTTTCAGAAGTTTTGGACCTCATATAAGACCGATCTATCTGGTTTCGAGTGTATCGATTTTGTTTAAGACAAGACGTTGATCACGTTGATAGTTTGATAGATTGATAGATTAGACCGTTGATCAGTTTGATTGCGGACATTTTGACAAGATAGTTGTATCCTTTTTTAACTTCATGTGAAGTGTTTGTTGGACATTTGTTGGGGTGCTTGATTCTTGCGAGACAATTTATTGCAAGTTTTAAATTGATATTTGAATGTTTTTGGATTTTGTGTGTCAATATTGATTGTTTTTTGGATTCGATTTTGGACTTTTTCTGTATGTTTAGGATTTTTTCAGAATCAATTTTTTGAATGTTTACAATTTTTATTTTTATTTTTTTTTCAGGACTTTTATCTGAATGTTTTGATTGATTTTGTATTTTTTGATGTTTATGATATTTTCTTAGGATTCTATATGATTTTGGGGATTTTTGCAAGATCGTTTATTTGATGTTTAGAATTTTTTTAGTATCATTTTTTATTTTTTTGGATTTTTTCAGTTATCATTTTTTTTTTTGGATTTTTTCAGTTATGGTTTTTTTTTTTTTCAATTATGGTTTATGATTTTTTTGGATTTTTACAGTTATCATTTTTTTTTTTTTGGGGGGATTTTTTTAGTTATGGTTTTTTTTGTTTTTTTTTTCAATTATGGTTTTTTATTTTTTTTTATTTTTTCAATTATGGTTTTTTTTTTTTTTGGATTTTTTCAGTTATGGTTTTTGATTTTTTTTGATTTTTTCAGTTATTGTATTTTTATTATTTTTTACTTTTTCAATTATGGTTTTTGATTTTATTTTTTTTCAGTTATGGTTTTTGATTTTTTTTTGGATTTTTTCAATTATGGTTTTTGATTTTTTTGGATTTTTGCAGTTATCGTTTTTGGATTTTTTTGGATTTTTTCAGTTATGGTTTTTGATTTTTTTGGATTTTTTCAATTATGGTTTTTGATTTTTTCTAATTTTTTGGGATTTTTTCAGTTATGATTTTTTATTTTTTTGGATTTTTTTAGTTATGGTTTTGGATTTTGGATTTTTTCAGTTATGTCCCCAAGTGCAGACCTATGATAATGATATGCAACATGTATGTGGGGACAATGAATTTTTGATATGAATTATGCTAATGCAGGATGCATTACAAAAATGCAATTCCTATTCGAACAAGAATGAGTGCGTGTCTTTCATTCTGAAATGCAATAATTGGATTAAAGGTGTGAAACATTTCAAATATAGGAGTTCAATCCATTCTCAAAAAGACTTTGACCATCCAACTCAACACACCTTGTAACCAAGATTTATGAATGGAGGCACGGAAAACTTCTCGATCAATTATTGAAACTTTGATCTTTCTTTTGACCATGTGTGTGCAATTGAGTTTATTATGACTCTTATAACCATCAAAGACCCTTGGAATCCTATGTGGCTAGCTAAGTGAGTTATTCTGACTTCAAAAGCATCATGGATAGAGCCTTGTTGTCAGCAAGCTTTTAGGGCTTTGACGAGGTTATACACTGTAATCTCTCAAACATTTCTCCATTGCCAGTAGGCATCCATAGCCCTGATGGAGTTATTTTCATGTTCCCATAGTCAAGCTTCTTTTTGTCACACTTGTATGCGTGATATTACAATAATATATCATTTTTTTGTTTTGCCTTGAGATTGACATAACACTTTTTTCTTTTATTTTCTTGCCTTGACTTGTAAGTAATGAAACCTACTTAGGTATGACAATTACAGTGACGCTAAAGCAGAATATTGGATTTTTCACTAGCCATATGATCAACTAGGTATCTGTAATGACTTGGAGTTTTTGATTAATGTGTGAGATATAGAAATTGATAGATTTTGGGTAACAAGACTTGATGAGGAAACCTCTACCCAACCAAGGATAAAGCATAATCACAATGTGAAGTTGAAGATGAATGACTAAAGACCTCCTAAAGACTTCATGAGCAGGTATCTAGGAAATGAGACAACCTTCATTCCTTTCAATGCAGACAGGTGAATGACTCAGACAATCACCATGTTTTATTGATGCAACTATATGAGAAAGGGATAATGCAATGCGGTAAAGAAATATGCAAAATGCGGTATGAAAAAATGAAATTAACCCACCCTTAGATGTAATATCTTTTTAGGTGCATACTATTGATGGGATCAGGGAGTGAATCTCCCTCCATTGTTTGCAAATGATAAGTGCCATTTCCAATTACTTTTGTCATGACAAAAGGACCTAACTAGTTAGGTTCGAACTTTCCTGATTTTTCATGTTCAACGAGGTTCCTTTGATTTTCTTTAAGAACGATGTCTCCTATTTCAAAAAAATGTGGGTTGACTCGTTTGTTGTATCTTGTTCTCATTCTATTTTGGTAGCCTTGTAAATGGTTTAGAGCGCTTTGTTGTTTTTCATCTAGGAATTCTAATTCTTGCAAATGTGCTAATCTATAGTTTTCTTTTGAGATAATGTTTTTTAGAGAGACTCTTAGGGATGACAATTCTACTTCGATAGATAAAATGGCTTCTACACCATAAATGAAAGAGAATGGTGTTGTACCGGTTGTCGTGTGGATACTAGTTCGATAAGCCCATAGAGATGGATTTAGTTGGAGATGTCACTCTCATCCACTATCATTGACAACTTTCTTTAAAATTTTCAAAATACTTTTGTTTGTTGCCTCAGCTTGACCATTGCTTTGGGGGTAGTAAGGTGTTGCAAAACGTTGTTGGATGTTAAATTGTTCACAAAGCTCCCGCACTTCTTGATTTTTAAAGGGTCATCCATTATCAGTTACAATGCACATGGGTACCCCATACCTACAAATGATATAATTCAAGATGAATTTAGCTATTTGTTTTCCTGTTGTGAAAGTCATCAGAATTGCTACAACCCATTTCGTGAAATATTTTGTAGCTATGAGAATAAAATTATGCCCATTGAAGGAGGTAGGATTTATTTTCCCTACAAGATCTAATCCCCATTGTGAAAATGGTCATGGTGATGTTATTGGGTGAAGATCTTGAGCAGGTGCATGAATGAGGTTCCCATGTATTTAACATTGCTTGCATCTTTGGACATACTTGTAAGCGTCCTTTTCCATTGTAGGCCAATAATAACTTGTTTGTAATAGTGTTTTTGCTAGAGCAGGTCTAGAAGAATGTGCGCCACATATTCCATCATGAACTTATTTTAAGGCAATTTGTGCCTCCTCAATATCAAGGCATTTGAGTAAGGTGTTGTCTATAGTTATTTTGTATAAAGAATCAACAATAGTTGCATGTTTTGACGATTGTTGGATGAGTGCCTTCCTTTGATTCCATGAAAGATCGAGAGGTATATATTGATCATGCAGGTATGTGTATATATCTATGTACCATGGAGACTTGGGTCCTACTATCATACATACATATTCAGTGGATGGTATTTCATAAGCTGGGACAATGAGTTGTTCCACTTGAAATTCAAAGTGAGTTCCATTGTTTGTCATATCCAAGAGAGATCCTACTATTGCCATTACATTTGCTGCCTTGTTTTGTACTCTCGGTATTTATTCAAATGTGATCTTGGTGAAGTGTTGCTTGTATTCTTCCACCAGTTGTTTGTAGGGTTGTAACTTATCGTCTTTTGTATTGTAATCTTCATTGAATTGATTAATAATGCATTGTGAGTCTCCAAAGACCTATAGGTCTTTGATCTTCCATTGTAGTGCAGTGCGCAGTCCTACCATCAGGGCTTCGTATTCAACAATGTTATTGGTGCAAGGGAAGCTAATCTTGAATGATTTGGGAATGGAATATCCTTGAGGAGTTATGAATATAATTCCTTCTCCTGCTCCATGATTTGTATGTGAACCATCAAAGAATAATTTCCAGTGTGTTTGTGTCGATAGTGTAAATATTGATTCATCTGGGAAATCTATCACCATTGGATGATTATCTTGTAAAGGTGCTTCTGCAAGTTGGTCTGCTATCCTTTTATAGATTTTCTACTGACGTATTCAATATCAAATTCACTGTATCATGACCCACTTTGCAAGTCTTTCGGTTAGTGCTGCTCTATTCATCAGGTATTTGAGTGGATCAAATTGTGCAATCAACTGTATTTTATGACTCAACATATAATGTCTTAGTTTTTTTGATGCAAAGACTACTGCAAGACATGCTCTTTCTATCTATGTGTAGTTGAGCTTATACCCAATGAGTGTTCTACTGATGTAGTAGACGTCTCTCTCCTTTCCTTGTTCACCATGATGTGCTAGGAGAGCTCCTAAAGAGGAATTTGTTGCAGCTATATATAGGAGTAATAGTTTCCCATGTATGGGTGGAACCAATATCGGAGTGGACAATGGATATTTGTTTAGTGTCTTGAATGCCTCTTGGCATTGTTGTGTCCATTTAAATGTAACACCTTTCTTTAAAAGATGTTGAACTGGTTGGCACTTTTCTGCCAATTGGGCAATGAAGCGCTTTATGGATTGTAATCTCCATTGTAGACTTCTGAGTTGTTTGAGCGTAGCAGGTGATGTCATGTCTAAAATAGCTTTCACTTTCTCTGGATCTATCTCGATTCCACGATTGGATACTGTAGAAGTATAAAAATGACCACTTTCTAAGTGAATATTTAATATTTATTTTATTCTCATTCCTATATTTAATTTAATTTAATTTAATTAAATCATTCACATTCATCTATTGGATTAAATAAGTTATTCAATTTATTTAATTAAATTCACCTAGGTCTTTCATATCATTTAATTGAATAAATCACTTTATTTAATTAAATCCCCTTTCTCCCCGTTTTAATTAAATTTACATTTAATTAAATTGTTCACTTCAAATAAATAAATCTAATTTATTTACTTGAATCCCCCACTTGCATTTATGCAAGTTGCATCTATTTTTGTTGAAATAAAGCAATTTATTTTAATTAAAATTACCCTCCTCCACTTGCATTCTCCTACATCTCTCACTTGCCTCTCTAAACCCCCCTTCTAGATTCTTCTAATCGCTTCTAAATTAGCCTAACCCATCTACTAAATATTGTCACATCCCTAAGCAAAGGGAAGTCACTTCTCAAACCCTCAAAGTCTTTCAAAACCATTAAAGGCTTTATGTCTTCAACAAGTTAACCTTGAAAGTCTTCCAAACCATTAATGGTTAACTCAACCCTCTTGCATGATTAGAGACTTTCTCTCTAACTCAACCCACATCTAACCCATGGGTCTCATCAAGCATTCATTGCTTTGACCATGGTTATTCCTTTAACCCTTGCACAAGAGTTTATCCTTTGGGTAAAAGATTTGTCCAATGGATAACCTTAACCTAACCTTAACCCTTACCTCCTAAGGTAACCATGAGGTCTTCTCAAGCATTTAATGCTTCTTACATCCCCTCTCAAGCAGACTTATGTTGACAATTGTCACCATTTCATTGGTGAGAATTGTAAACATGGATTGATAGCTTTCAATCCTAACCCTTGTTAAGATTATCCAATCTTGACCCTTCATTGCCCTATTTTTCCTATAAAAAGAGCCCTCATTCCTCCATTTTCAGATCCAAGTCTTTAGCATCACACTTATAGGCAGTTTACTAAGCATATCTAGTCATTTTATCAAGCATTTAGTCTCTCTTTAAATGGAAATAATCTAATAAATATTTTAGAAATATTTCTATTATCATAAATAATCATATTAAGCTAGTGTATCATGTTAGGATAGTTCTTTTACTAATCCTTTCATCTTATCATCATATACATGCTAGTTTAATTCGTGTTTGTTAATATCATGCACATTTAGGATTGCATTCATGTTAGATTGATCAAACATCCCTCATTCTCATGATTGTCATCCCTAATTCACTTTGCTCAGTGATCTAAGAGCAAAGGCATTGGCTTGAGGGGTCTTGTGAGATAGAGAACAATGGAACATCCCTTGGGAAGTTGAGTTATTCCATATAACTCCATAACTTGCACCAAGAGTCCCATTGGTGTGTGGACTAGTCCTGAATTCGTATTTTTCATTTCATCACACCACTTTTCCCTCACACATTTTTGGCACCCACCATGGGAAATAACCCCATTTATCAAATTGTTTTTGATGCAGGAATAACTTTGCAGGTACGCGGAAAACATGAATTAGCACATTGGTACCATCCTTTAGCGCATCTGGTCTATCCTCTAGCGCATACCGCTCACTATTTAGCACGTTGGACCCAAAACTTAGTGCATTCCACAGTAACCTTAGCGCATAACCCTTCTATTGATTCTTGTTAAGCCTCATCGCTTTAAAGCATCAGTTCAGTGCATCTAGGTCTTCTGTTAGCGCATTGGTGCTATTCTATAGTGCATCGGGTCTGCAGATTAGCGCATAACAGACACAGAGGGAAAAACACAGTTGTAACCGAGACCAAAAAAATTAGACTTGTAGAAGTCCACCTTGAAAACTCTTTTTGCTAACTGGTGTTTTATTGCAGGTCACTAACAGCCATTTTGTAGGGTTGGGAGATTTCATTTTACTATTTTAGGCATTTGTTTAAGTTTTCTTATTTCTAACTTTGTTAAGTTAGCTATATGAAATTTCTGAATTTCCTTATTGGTAAAAATGAACTCATTTTCCTTTTGGGTTACTTAAAAATAACAACAAACAAAAACCTTACCTTGCTTTCATAGGGAGAGAAACACTTTATTTTGGGGTTTAAAAAGAACAAGACAAACTTTATTTGTGCAAAGTCTTAAAATGAACCTCACCATCCATTGGTGTTTAAGAGGATCCACTTCATTTCTTGCATAAGTTAAAGAACCTCATTTCCAAATTCTAGATAGAACAAAAGAGGGAAATCCTTCCCCTATCGAATTTATTTTGTTGACCATATCAAAGAATTTGCTTTGTTGACTAGAATTTCTTTACTTAGATCAGAAAATCATTGAGTTAAAAAGAACACCATGCATTTTTGGAGCAACATCTCCCAATAGAAGTTAACAAATCACTGAATTGAAAGGTTAAAAAGAACCATTTTGTGCCTTGTCTGGAAAGTGGAAGGTATATGCTCTCCCCTTAACTGGGTGACCAAAAAGCCAAACCACTCTTAGGCTTTTTGTATTTCAAGCATTTACATCATTTAGCAGGTTTGCCCTCCCAATTTTCTCTTAGAGCGCCATTTAAATGGTCGGTGAGAGGGGAACGACCTAAGTGGGAAATGACTTTATCGCCAAGTGTTCCAACCAACTATAATCAAAAGTGGAGGATGATGAAAGTCCCTTCAATGGTTTTGCTCAGCGATTAGTCTTCCCCCAGTATCTTTATGATACATAAAGCCTTTGTTGTAAAGGTTGGGAAGCCTCTCGAGGGATTTTATCACTGAAGACCAAATAGGAAGCTTGATTACAAACTTTAGCAATAGAAACCTTGAGCTGAGTCAATATCCAAACATCCTCAATATCATAGTGCAAGGGTGGGGAAGAATCCGCCCCCAAGATTACTCACCATATATCTCCCAAGATAGCTACTCAATTGTGAAGCAATTCACTTTGAGTTAATTTATGGCAACAGGCAAAAAAATGAGCACCCCCTAGGGGGTGACATGGTTGTTTGAGCTGACGGAGTATCGAGACTAGTGGGCTATGGTATTGTTGATGACCTTTGAAAAAATAGTTTGTCTAAATTGTCTTATTTGTATCCAAACCTGTGAAAACATTGGGGATTTGAACACATCCTCACAGAACATACACTCTTTGTTTAGAGTAGGCAAAAATGGTTGTCTTTTTCTTGCTATGTTTGCAATTTATACTTCAGAAAATCATCCATCAAAATTAAACAAGTGTTGAAAATTTCCAAGAAAACCAAAAGCAGAACAAACAGAGTAGTTTAGTGCATAGGAGCAACATCCTAACTCATCTAGAGCACACTTTAGCGCATTCATTCTCGAAGATAGCGCGTAATAGTCTGAACATTTGGCAAACCTTTCACTAGTGCTCTAAGACACCATATTAGCGCTTTGAAGCATCATCCTAGTGCATTGGGGGCAAACTGTAGCACTTTGAATCCAAACTTTAGCGCATAGTTAGAACATATTAGCACACAACCATCCATGTCAAAGAAAAATTCAAAACTCTGGTTGCATCTAGATCAAAGTTTAGTGTATCCAGTCTATGTCTTGGGGCATAGGTAAAACTTAGAAAAACAGAGAGCAAAACTAAGCTTTTTTGAAAAAAATTATCATCAATTTTGGATACCCTTTTGGATCCTCAGTCGACCTCACTAAGCAAAAACTTGAACCAAAACATCAAAAAAATATTCCAAACAATCAAACAAGTCATTCTTAGAACAACAGTTGTTAGAATCCGAAACTAGCTAGAGATAAAACTTTCTCCTATCAAAATCAAGTAACATCATCACATTGATCAAAAGGTCCACAAATTAAACGGATTCCATCAACAAAACATACCTAGTTTAAACTTAAGTTGTCAAATCGAGTCTCCATATCAGGAAACTCTTATTCCATATCATTTGATGCACTTTGTCGTGGGGGGGCATCTAAACCTCCATTTGATAAAGTAGGCTTAAGTTTTCAAACGAAGTATCATAATCCAAACAAATCAAAGGAAACCTTTGATCACTCGTGTATGACCACTCCTCATATTTTGAGAAGAAAGAGTCTTCATCACAACACTAAGTTGAAGAAACGACAACCTAGTTCTCAGAAACTTGCCAAACGAAATAGATTTCTCTATATCAATCGCCAACTCTTCAAATCACATTGCACCTTTCTCCATCACATGCACTTGTATCTTCAAGACAAGTCAAACAAATTTGACGAAGAACCATTAAGAAGTAGACCCTTTTGCCAAAAATCAATATTCAGTCAACGCTTAAATCGTGGAGGAAAGATCAATCCAGATTTCTTCCCAGAAGTTTGAATCACTTATAACATAGCTCAATTTGAACCACCAACCCCTGAACAACACGAAGAAGAAGAGTTTGTCCCTTTTGTCATGGAAAGTTTCTACTAGATGCTCGTTGTCACTTACTCTCAATGAAACAAGTAAAGCGAAGCACAACCAGAGTCCAATATGGGTCGAAGATTATCAAACCCATTCGATTATACTGATCTAGGAGAAACAAAAATCACTAAAGAGCTCCTTCAAGAATGTCAAGAAAACCCTTCATTTCAAAAACTTATGGATAGGCTCATAGAGGATGGCAAAGAAAAATACATTCTCATGCTAACAAGCAAAGGAGTTTGTCGATACTGAAATATTTAGGACAAGGTCTCGAAATTACACTTATCAAGAACAACAAAGAGAAGAGGAAACAAGTGACCCTGAACAAAACATACTTGAACAACATAACATACTAGAACACACACATACCTGAACTAGGGATAATGAGAGGGAAGAACCCTTCCCTCGGAAAACAAATGCGCCCCTGGTTTCTCTTACACAACAAATGCAAATGCTGCAAAGACAAATGCAAGACATGCAACAGGGAACCACAGTACGATATTCCTTAAATGAAATTTGTCCTTACCCCTTTGACAAGAGATTAAACATGATACCTTTTCCCTTGAATTCAGATATACCCAAATATGATAAGTCTGATGGTAAGAGTGATCCCTGTGATCATGTTCGGGAGTTTTGTACCATGAGCCTTGAATTTGCCCACGATGACACTTATTTGATGAGGTTATTCCCAAGAAGTTTGGGAGGGAAAACAATGGAGTGGTTATCCAAACTTACACCTCCCGTCAGATCCTTTAATGAGTTGGTCAATAAATTTATCGCTCAATACTCCTACAATATTCAACATGCAATCACCATGCTAGATGTATGTAATACCAAACAGAAAAACAATGAAACATTCATGGTATTTATTCAACGTTGGAGACGGATGGTTTTGAGATATCTGAGATGTGCCTGAAAAAGAAAAAATGGAAATTTTCATCAATAATCCAATAGTGAGATGAGTTACATACTCAATCTCTAATGCATACCATCTTTTGCCAAGTTAATCAAAAATGAAATCCAAGTAGAGGAAGCATGTGTCAAAAAGGGAACATTGAAGTTCTTCAAAGAAGGGACTAATTCCTCCAACTCTCACTTTAACAATCAGAACCATAATAACAACTTAGACAAATCCAGATTCTGGACTAGAAACAAAAACAATGTTAATGAGGGAGGAAATGATGCTAATGATATGAAGTCCAAACAACCAGTATTGGTTTTATCAGATAATCCTCAAGCTACCAAGAATCAAAAGGGTGTTAACCAAGGCACTAACACATATACACCAAATACCAATCAGGGACCTTCAAATACAAACACCACCAACAATACCCAAGGCAACAACACAAATCGGGGACCTAATCCAAATCCGAGGGGTAACACCAACAATTTTCCGAATAGGCGCATTTACACACCATTGGGTCAATCCTTAGAATCAGCATTCCAAGAACTCCTGGCAAACAAGATCATCACATTACTAGCCATAAACAACTTCAAACCTCAGATTAAACTACCTTGGTGGAATGACTTGCATTTTTGTGATTTTCATCGAAACAAAGGACATCACACAAATGACTGCATGAGGCTTAAAAATATTGTTCAAGACATGACCGATCGAGGTGATTTAACAGTTGATGGTCTTAAAATGAATGGTGATCATGACGCTTTTAAAAATCCTCTTCCAAATTACAACAAAGAAAGAGCTTCATCATCAAACGATACACGAGAAGCTTGCATAAATCATCTGTACAACAACACTATCAATCACATATCAACATAGGATAATAAGATAAACGTCATAAAGATCAAATACAAACAAGACCATACATCAATCAATGTAACAACTCAAGCTCAAAGATATATTTTGAAAGGGCATACATCAACATCAACCACTATCCCCAAGACTCAATATGGTTTGGTAAGTCAACTGCGAAGAACTCCCGCTTAAATATCCATACTCGAGTTACTCAAACTTTCACCAAAACATAAGGACATCCTGGAACAAGCACTAGTTGAAACAAATGTACCTCAAGATCTAGATATTGACAAATTTGAAGCCATGGTGGCTCACATGATAGGGCCTCATAATCTCACCTTTTCCGAAGATGATAATATATCTTTGAGTAATCCACATAATACTCCCCTTCATATTGAAGTCTTAGTCTACAAACATCGAGTTAAAAGAGTATTAATAAATGGAGGAGTTGGTCTCAATATCTGTACCTTAAAACTTATTTGTGCATTAGGCTTCTCTAAGCAGTCTATTGATCCACACAAAAAGATCACCATCAAGGCATATGATGATGAAGAGAGGTCATTCAAGGGAATAGTGATACTGCCTATTTAGGTAGGACCGATACAAAGAGACACTATGTGCCAAGTCTTAGACATAGACCTCACATACAATATTTGATTGGGTCATCCTTCAATACATGAAATGCAAGCAGTACCATCAACTTACCACCAGTGTGTCAAATTCCCATATAATGGGCAGGAGATTTCTATATCAACAGATAATAACCCCTTTCAACATTGCAATGCTATGGGGGCAACCCAAGATAGCTTGGTTCCACACAATAGGGAAGCTCAAACTTCCTCAGCATTAGATCATCATAAAGAAAAGCTCAAATCTTTATCCATGGATTTCAAACAAAAAATAAAAATCAAAGAGCAAGGCATGGGAGGATACTCTTTCGAACCCATGTGTCTAACCAAATTACCTGCATCACCAAAATCTCATGGACAACCTTCGGCATCGATGCATCAAGCAACACAACCCATCACCAAGTTTGATGGCAAGTTCATTCAATTGGGTACATTAGCACATGAATCAGAAGAAAAGGACATCCTTAGTTGGCTATACAAGGATGAGGGAAAAGACAGAGCTGCTACTATGGAGGTAGATATACCAACACAGCAGTATGGAAAAGGATACCTAATCATTCAATAGATGGGATACAATGGCAAAGGACCTATAGGCAAGCATCAAGAAGGCATTACAAAACCATTGGACCCTCCTTCACATTTTTCTTGAGACAAGACAGGATTGGGATATGGACACAACCTACCCCCAAGGTGAAGCAAAATAAATACCAAAAACCTCAGTGGAAAGCAAAGAAGAAATGCAATCAAGACTCATGGCAAGAGGTGCTACACCAAGCAGTAGAAACAATAAGGAAAGAGCGAGAACACCAAGAAAAAGAGAAACAACAGGAGGAGTTGGCCATTCAAAGAGAAGAAGCATCTTATGAGGAAGTACACCATGTTCAGGAAACTATTCAAAACAAAGCAGAATCACCTCCTGAAGAAATATTTACTCCCCAAGGAGAGATAGTATATGAACAAATGCAAAGAGTACAAGCAGGTTCTGATACGGAATCAAAGAAAACTACCAGACTAGTATCAATTATCAGGGATCTCTTTTCACCTTACAACATACCTGTCAGCATCACTGAAAAACTCTGGGACAATACTTCTGAAATGGATTCTAATGACTATGAATAGGGTATTTGTTCAAATGTTACTGAAGATATTCCTGAAGGTGCTATTCATACACCCCTTTCTCAGGAGGGACAAGGCACAAAGTTTAGACTACTTGAATTTGGTCCACAACATATCTACGAAGCTAAGGAAAATGAGTAGTGACACTACAAGCAAGTCTACATGGAAGATGATACCATCGAAGACCTCACCAATATCATTAACTTATCTAATATCCCAGACAACCTTAGCGATTCCTCTATCATGACACTTATCGCAGTTGACCTTGACCCACCCAATGACTCTTTACCGCTCATATTTCTTGATCTTATAGACTGGGATGAACCTGAACACCATGACATACCTATTTTCCCAAATGATGAATCCATTATCCATTACCTATGTACTATCAACCCGAAAAAAGACTCTACCAGCAAACAAAGTAACGATATCTGCAATCAGGAGGGTGCCAAGTCTTTCAGTCGCAAAAATGAAAGAAATAAAGGATCTAATGTTGAAAACCAGCCAATGGCAGTACTAGATCACAAAAAGTCAAAACAAAGGATGCATCTGAGGGTGAAAAACCTTTTAAGGCACCTAAGGATGGGAGACTTGACACTCTTCCTGAACACTATTAGGAGTGATCACCCTTATTGATTGAGCCCACTCAATCAATCAACATTGGTACAGAAGAAGCAGCTTAAAACATACACCTAGCAGAATCTCTTATAGAAGAAGAAAAACTAGAGTTTATCAAGTTTTTCAAAGACAAGCAAATCAATTTTTCTTGGTCTTATGCAGATATGCCCGGGATTGATCCAAACTTAATCATGCATCATTTATCTATTTCTCTAGGAGCTAAGCGAGTCAAGCAAAAATTAAGAAAGCATCAGGATATGCACAGATTTTAGGGATTTTAACAAAGCCTGTCCAAAGGATGACTTTCCTTTGCCCAACATCGACATAATTATAGACCTCACAACAGGCCATGCAATGCTATCATTAATGAACGGTTTCTCTCTCTATAATCAAATCAAGATAGCTCCAGAGGATCAAGATAAAACAACGTTCACCTGTCCTTGGGGAACGTATTATTGGAATGTCATGCCTTTTGGCTTGAAGAATGTTGGGGCAACTTATCAAAGAGCAATGATGACAATCTTTCTATTAGGATTCCCATAGATACTGAGAGGGGGGGGTGAATCAGTATCTAACCTTTGTATAGAATTTCTTATCTTAAAACATGCAGAATATATTATAATAGTGTACCGGCATGCAAGAAATAATGCAATAAACATAATTAAAAACATCCACATGAAAAGCACACCATGACACAAGGATTTAACTAGGAAACCCGATGTGGGAAAAACCTCGATGGAATTTGTGACCCACAATATCCACTTACTGGCCAATAAGAGAATATTACTTACAATAGGGGCCTGCACGTGTAGGAAGGCCAACTGCCTAGAGCTCACTGCTCAATGGGAAGTCTCATTGACTTACAATGTGGATTGTACAAATCCAATATCTTGTACTCCTTTACAATAGCATCTATAATGCCTAATTCGGTACCGGTTGCTGCTCTGCTTCTTACATAAACCCTTTACCCTATATTTCGCATAATAGGTCTTCCTTAATATTTCGCATACATCACTTTCTTCACTTTCTTCCTTACTTTCAAAATGTCTACAATGATCTCTTTTATATATAAGAGTCATTTTACAACATGCCAAGTCGGCTTACAAAGTTTTTACAATAATAAACAAAATATAATATAACAAAATCATGTCAGCCTCTGTGCCGCTATACTTCCTTTCTCTGTGTCGGTGCCGATGTCCTGAGTGCCGGTGTAGAGTTTGATGCCAGTGCACTAACTTGTCGGTGTAATGCCTTGCCAGTGCCATAGGATTGTAAGGTTTCCATCAATGACAAAACCTTCAATCACATACAATGTCTCATTGGAGTGTGCATATGCCAACAATCTCCCCCTTTGGCATTGATGGCAACACTCATGAGAAATTTCAAAAGTGTATCCAAAAAAGTGGTCCAAAAATGTTACCAGAAATGTGTGTGCTCCTCCTGAGCATATGATTCCTATGATGTTGAATTTTCTCATCCCACTACTCCCCCTTTGGCATCAATGACAAAGGTTGTCAAGATGTCAGTAGAGTTTGTAGTTTCAACCTTGTAACTGGGTAGTTACAATTTGAAATAGATCCACCAAAATCAAGTTTATACTCTCCATAAACTTTTTACTATCTCTTATTGTTGTCTCTGTTCTTTTAACTATATCGGTGAGATGTTGCAAATGCTCTGTCGTTGTTTTCTATCCCTGTATTAGTGCTTCAGATACTTCCTTCCGCAATGATGCTAGATAGTCTAATCTTGGACTCAATTTTAATCTTAGATGCTTTGCCTTATTCACTATTCTCTCCTTTTCTCTTTCAAATTTAAGTAATTCTTCCTCAAAATTTGTTATCTTCTGTTCAAAAACTGATAATGTATCAGGTGAGTTAACAAAATTATCTGCAAGTTTATTGATTTCATCTTGTACCTTGCTCATCTTCTTATCTATATCTACAGTTAAAAGGTTTGTCTTACAGGTGTCTTTGTACAGAGTTTTGTACTCTTTTAATAAATTACACAGTTCCGGTAGAAGTGTGTCAAAATCTCTACTACACTTCTTTATCTGCTCATCAAAGAATCTTTGTTTTTTAATTTCTACTTTGTCCTTCAATGTCTCTTCCTTTATTTTCTCAATGTTCTTTGTGATATATTTACACAAGGTATCTAGTTGTCCTTAAGAAACTTTATTGTCTATATTATAATTAGGAGCAATTACCTTCAAAATTGGTATGGTGTCATCAATTGCCCTATAAGCTTGTGAGCTGCAATCTGTTATCTTTTTAATTGAATCCAAGAGTACCTCAGTCACATTAGTTGATTTGTAGCCTGATGATGAACCAACATTCTGAGTACCGCCAGTGGAAGTAACCAAGCTTGTATTGACCTCTGGTAGGTCTGTTTGTGTTTGCATTTCCTTAAGCAATGGTTTTTCTACTTTTCCAGTAGCCAGTGGCACTGTTTCCTTATGAACCTGTTCCTATTCTTGTTGTTGTTCCTGTTTAGGAGCCTTTTTCTCTGTTTGTTTCTTTGTTTGTTGCATCATCTCAGTCTGAGTCTGAGTTTCTACCTTTTTCTATTTGTCATCTGTCGGTTTCTCCTATGTGTTATCAGTTTGCTCAGCTACCGAAGGCTCACTAGCCATTTCAGTCTTATCAGCTATATCTTTGTCTACCACAATGTTGATCTTTTGAGTATCAACATCCACAGTATATAAGACTTCAGGATTAGGATTAACATCCTCTACATCCATACTTTCAACTGTCAGTTGATCTTTTGTAGCTGTTGTTTTTACCGGTGGAGTAATAAAAGGAGGTGAGGGTAAGTTGTCTTTAACCTTGATACTGGGTGGTCCACCAAATTTACCTTTACCCTTGTCTCTTTCTTTCTGATATACCTTTATAGGTTTGTGACTCATGTATTCTTCTTGTTTTTCTTTTTCCACTATGAAAATGTCCCATGCATTTTCTGTCTCCTCAGTCACCTCATTAACTCTTCCAACCATTAAAGCAATGTGTCGGTGTGTAGTAGAAAATATTGACCAGTTGGCTTTAACAAATAAGTCATCAATTTCTTTGGGTGAATTCACTGGATATACAACAAGTAGCTTTTCTATCTTTATTTTCTTGTCAAGTTCTATTATTGCTTGTCTTCTTGCTTCCAGTCTCTTAAATAGTTCATCTGGAACTTCATTTACTACTTCCATCAAAAATTTCTTATACATATCCATATGCAATATAACACTGTTTTCTACTAATTCTTATTCATCAGCTGTCAGAGTGTCATATAGTTTCTCTATATTCTTCAGCTTCCCTTCCTCTGTAATTTCATTCAACAGTATGTCAAGAGGGGCCAAGTCCTTATTTATCCTCTTCTTCTTCTTGGGTGTCAGTTTCTTCTTCTTTGGTGTAGCCTTTCTTACCGGAGATCTCACTGCTTGTTGTTTTTGTCTTGTCCGCCTAGGTGAGGGTGTGGTTGCCAGTGAGGGATCTCTTTTTCTTACAACTCTTTTGAAAGTTGCAGGCATGTCATTCTCTAAAGATGTGCCTATCGGTGATAGGTGAGTTTTAGGTTGTGGAGCTGCTAACTCATCCTTTGTTATACCGGTTTGTTCCATTACTTTATCCTTGATCTCCTTTGCTTGCCTATAACCTTTCCTTACAATTGCCTCAACCTTTTTCACTCTTTTCTTTGATTTTATTTGGCTTTCAATAGTTTCTACACTACCAAATATTTCTTCCTTAGGTTCTTTAGGGGCTTCCAGAAGTGCTTTAGCATATGTTTCAATTATATGATCATCTGTTCCGTAGCCCATCTATGTTACCCAAACAGTCCTAAGGATGACTGCTTCCATCTAGATCTCATCCTTCTTGATTACAAAGCATATTTCATCCTTATATTTGTCAACAATCTTTTGTGATAATCTAATTCTTTTCTTCATGTTGGCCTTTAGTGCTTGAAAGAAATCATGGATATTGTTTTCCTTGTCTTCTCCCATTTTGTTGAATAGTTCTATTAGTTTTTTACCTACCGATATATCATATCCAAGTTCTTTGTAGCCTACACCGGGAACCTGTTTGATTATATGTAGCATCAGACATACTAACAGATTTCCAAATTTAAAAGTTCCTTTCTTGTCCTTCTTAATCTTGCCTAAGTTGTCAATTAATTCATCCTTCAACCACTCACATACATCAATCTTTGCATTATCCATGACCATATCATAAGCACTCTTAGTGCATAAACTTGAAACTGAATTAAGTCTATTTGCATGAGTAGCTTTATATCCTAATATCATGCTGATAAATCTCACATTAATATCTGTTACATCATTTACTCTTAAGGACCTTCGGTTGGATGTGGCACCAGTTAACTGAGTAACTAGGTCATTGGAAACCTTCTTGGTTTTGTCTGGCCTTTTACCAGTGGTTGGTAACCCTATGACAACTTTCACAGCTTCCTTAGTGATTTTTTGAATTGCATCTAACCAGAAAAATTCACCATGTACCCTACTTAAGACTATCCTAATCACATCCTTGGGAAATTCAGGAATGCTAAGGATCTCTGTAAATCCTAGGGTTTCAATGATCTTGTGTTCATCTTTTACATTGTCGGATTCATCACATATGACAGTTTTAAACATGGTTTTAATCTCTTCATCTCCTAGTTCCTCAATGTTACAATGAATGTAAATTCTAGGGTCTTCAGCATAAACAACTCCCTTAGAAATTTGAGAAAAAGCACTTAAGGTATCATCTTTCTTTGCTATCTCGAGAACTAATTGAAATATGGGCCTAGGTCTTTTTATAACTTCAACAATAGTAGGGTTTGTTATATATTCAATTGCAGAGGTGGATGCCATGATAAAATACCTTTTACTGCCTTTAGGATGGATGATTGCTTGAAGTGCTCTTGCCTCTTTCTTGAAATGCCTTAGCTCAGAATCTTCACGCTCTTTATAGGTTTGAAATCTCGGTGAAATGAAATGGAGCCAAAACCTCAGATTTATAGTGTCTTTTTGCCATCTACCACATTAAATGCATGTCGGTTAAGTATTCACTTAACATTGTCTACCGGTAATAAGTAATTTCCAACTTCTCGTCTCTAACTGAGGGAATAATAGCACATGTCATTAGATTGCCAAACCCTCAAGGAAACTTTCTTCAATTAGATGAAGAAATTCCTACCCGTGGAGCACTGCTCTGTCCTGTCGATGAAGCATCGCTATGTCCTGCCAGTGAAGCATTGACTGGTTCTACTAGTGGAGGAGTATTCCCAATATTTAGATCAGCTTTTCTAATCCATTGTTTTGAGAATTCTTGCTTAACCTCTTCAACATTTTCTTTACCTTTCAAGCTAGAACTTTTGTTGTCTACCAGTGATCCTTTACTTCTACAGAATTTTGTAATATGCCCAATCTTGTTACATGCATAACAAGTTACATTATTCTTCTGAATAGCTTTCCCATAACCTATGCTGGTTTGTGTTTTGCATTGATTGGATAAATGTCTAAATCTTCCACAAACATAACATTTCACATTCATTCTGCAATTTTCAGAGTTGTGACCAAATTTGTTGCATTTTGAACATTGACTGGTGGGTGTGTTGATATTCTGATAATTTCTAGATCTACATTCATTTTCTCTATGACCATACTTAATACAGTTAAAGCATTTTTCATTGAATTTATAAGCATTAGGTTGTCTTACCAGTTTGCTATGATCCTGAGTATTTGTAGTACCAGAGCTTTCACCAACTTAAAAGCTAATTCCAGAAGTGTCACCTTTAGGTTTTTGATTCTTCAGCAAGGTGCCAAGTTCCTCTGAGCTTTTCTTGAATTTTTCTTTATGTTGATTTGCAGTTTCTAGTTCTCTTTCTAAGACCTCTTTCTGTCTCATCAGTTCATTTGAGTCATTCTGAGTGTGCATCATATCTGTCTTCAACATGTCATTTTCATAGCTAAGTCTTGTGTTCTCATTTGCTGCATCACTTAGTCTCCTGGTCAATTCTTCTTCATTCTTCTTTCTATCCTCAATCTCTTTACAAAATCTCTCATAGTCATATCCTACATCTCATTCTTTGTTGTCATGTTCTCTAGTTTCAGCTTGCTTATTTGATCATTAAGTGATTCATTTTCATCATTCTCATTTTGCATCTTTTCACAAAGTTCTCTTCTCTTATTTCTTGCAACAGTAATATTCTCTTGAAGTGCCTAAATGATATCCTGAGCTGCCCTTAAATCATCTTCTAGTTTGATATTTTTCAATTTCTTTGCATCATAGTTTGAAAGAGCTCCTTCAAGTTGCTTCATTAGATTTTCCATCTTTGCTGGTGTTAAGATCTTCCTCAAGCTATTAGGCTTCTGAAAATAGAGGACCAAGCTCTTATACCAATTGTTAGGATTCCCACAAATACTGAGAGGGGGGGGGTGAATCAGTATCTAACTGGTGTATAGAATTTCTTATCTTAAAACATGCAGAATATATTATAACAGTGTACCGATATGCAAGAAATAATGCAATAAATAGAATTAAAAACATCCACATGAAAAGAACACCACGACACAAGGATTTAATGAGGAAACCCAGTGTGGGAAAAACCTCAGTGGGATTTGTGACCCACAATATCCACTTACTGGCCAATAAGAGAATATTACTTACGATAGGGGTCTACACATGCAGGAAGGCCAACTACCTAGAGCTCACTGCTCAATGGGAAGTTTCATTGACTTACAATGTGGATTGTACAAATCCAATATCTTGTACTGCTTTACAATAGCATCTATAATGTCTGATTCAGTACCGGTTACTGCTCTGCTTCTTACATAAACCCTTTACCCTATATTTCGCATAATAGGTCTTCCTTAATATTTCGCATACATCACTTTCTTCACTTTCTTCCTTACTTTCAAAATGTCTACAATGATCTCTTTTATATATAAGAGTCATTTTACAACATGCCAAGTCAGCTTACAAAGTTTTTACAATAATAAACAAAATATAATATAACAAAATCCTGTCAGCCTCTGTGTCGGTGTACTTCCTTTCTCTGTGTCAGTGTCAGTGTCCTAAGTGCCGGTGTAGAGTTTGATGTCGGTGTTGAAATGTGGCGGCTGATCAGCAAAGTACTATACACTCAGCACGTATCCTCACCGGGGTCCAGGGTCGGGTCGGGCCCCGGACAGGGGTTCGGGGGCGACAGCCCCCGAGAAATTATTATTTTTTTGCTATTTTTCGTTGATGAAAACTGACATTGTAATAAAACCCTAAAAAGGCCGACTTTGTTTGTTGCCCTAAAAACACATGTTATAAGCGGCTAGGATGCTTAAGGCATTGTAAGGTTGATGTACTATTTTTGCTGGATAATAAGAAAGATTGGACGGTTGTGTATGGTGGACGTAACCCATTCTGGGTGAACCACGTTAAATCTCTGTGTTATCTGTGTCCTGTTTTATTTCTTTATCTTTTGTATTTAAATCTGCATATAATTGTTAGTTCATATTTGCTTCGGATCTACTTGAAACCCTAACAATTGGTATCAGAGCGAGGTTTTCAGTAAATTGGTAGGACTTTCAGATTTGAGTGGGAGCAATGGAGGATTCCAAATTCAAGGTCGAAAAGTTTAACGGCCAGAATTATCAGTTATGGAAAATGCAGATGGAGGATTACCTGTATCAAAAGGATTTGTGGTGGCCATTGGAAGGAAAGGCAAAGAAACCGACCACAATATCAGATGAAGAGTGGGACATTTTAGATAGAAAGGCACTGGGATCCATTCGATTGTGCCTTGCGTCGTCTGTAGCATTCAATATAACAGAAGCAAAAATGACTGTAGATTTGATGGCAACATTGGCTAAGCTGTATGAGAAACCCTCGGCTTCGAATAAGGTTTTTCTTATGAAGCATTTGTTTAATTTGAAAATGAGTGAGGGAGGATCTGTAGCGGAGCACTTAAATGAATTAATACAATTACCAGTCAATTGTCTTCGGTAAAAATTACCTTTGCAAAAGAGGTTAGGGCTCTCTTGATTTTATGTTCTTTGCCAGAAAGCTGGAATAGCTTGGTTATGGCTGTAAGTAACTCTGTCTCTGGTAAAAATACTTTGGTATTTGATGATATTGTTGGTGTTATCCTAAGCGAGGAAATGCGAAGGAAAAGAACAGGTGAGACTCCAACATCATCGGGTAGTGTTTTGAATGTGGAGAATAGAGGAAGATCAAAGGAAAGAGGAAAAGGCCCTGGGAATGAGAAGTCACCAGGGAAGTCAAAGAAAGGACGCTCTCAATCTAGAGGAAAGAAAAATTGCTGGTACTGCGGAAAGCCTGGTCATCTAAAGAAAGACTGTTGGTCTCGGAAAAACAAAGAAGGAGACAAAAATGAAAATGATAGTAAGGAAGCTAATATTGCAAGTAATACTTTACAAGATGCTTTAATCTTATGTTTGGATAATGTTAATGATTCCTGGGTAATAGATTCTGGGGCTTCATTTCATGCTACACCCCATAGAAAATATTTTCTAGATTATGTTCAAGGTGATTTTGGACAGGTATATTTGGGTGATGATGAGCCCTGTCAAATTGTTGGAAAAAGAAAGATAAAGATCAAGTTGCAGAATGGTAATGACTGGTTTCTGCAGGAGGTAAGACATGTTCCTAATTTAAGAAGAAATTTAATTTCTGCAGGGCAACTAGGTAGTCAAGGTTGCATAGTTACCTTCTCGGATAGTATGTGGAAGGTCACTAAAGGATCATTAGTAGTAGCTAAAGGTGCGAAGGTAGGCACATTATATCTGTGTATTGGTAACACTTACTCTACCTTAGCTACTATAGATAAAGTTACTGCAGGGACAACAACAATAAATGTTGCAAGAACAGATTCGATAATGTGGTACCATAGGCTTGGGCACATGAGTGAAAAAGGGATGAAAATCCTTCACTCCAAAAATCTATTGCCAGGACTAAAGAAGATTGATTTAGAGTTCTGTGAAAACTGTGTTTATGGTAAACAGAAAAGAGTCAGATTTCTCAAGGTTGGGAAAGAGAAGAAGAGTGAGAAGTTAGAGCTTGTACATTCAGATGTATGGGGACCGGCTCAGGTATCATCTCTTGGTGGCTCTTGTTATTATGTTATTTTTATTGATGACTCAACCAGAAAAACATGGGTATATTTCCTAAAACAAAAATCAGATGTTTTTGAAACTTTTAAGAAATGGAAAGCTTTGGTTGAGAATGAGACAGGAAAAAAGTTGAAGTGTCTCAGATCAGATAATGGAGGTGAGTATTGCAGCAAAGCATTTGAAGATTACTGTTCCTTAAAAGGGATTTGAAAGCAAAAGATAGTTCCAGGAACTCCACAGGAAAATGGTGTGTCAGAGAGAATGAATAGGACCATCATGGAATGTGCGAGGAGCATGAGATTGCATGTTGGATTGCCCTTACATTTTTGGGCAGATGTTGTACATACTGCTGTCTATTTGATAAATAGAGGACCTTCAACCCCTTTGGATGGTGGTATTCCAGAGGAGGCATGGACTGGTAAAAAGGTAAATTATTCTTTTCTAAAAACTTTTGGTTGCAAAGCTTTTGTCCATGTTGATAAAGAAAACAGAACCAAGCTTGATGCTAAATCTCAGAAATGTACCTTCATTGGATATGGGATAGATGAATATGGCTATCGGTTATGGGATTTTGAAAATAAGAAAATAATTAGAAGTAGAGAAGTTATATTCAATGAGAAGGTTATGTATAAAGAATAGATGCAGGAAAAGAAGCATGAACAGGACAAACAAGAATATGTGGTGTTGGATGAGATTCCTGAAAATGAAATGCCATAGGTACCTAATGCTCAGCAACAACAGATTGTCCCACAAACTCTTGGAAGTGTTAGACGTTCTACGAGGACAAGTAGACCCCCTGAAAGATTTTCTCCTTCTTTGTATTCTATTTTATTAACGGATTCTGGTGAACCAGAAGAATATGAAGAAGCAATGCAGGTGGATGCCAAACAACAGTGGCGGCTAGGCATGAAAGAGGAGATGGACTCCTTGATGAAAAATAAGACTTGGCACTTAGTCCCTTTACCTGCAGAAAAAAGAGCCTTGCCTAACAAATGGGTTTATCGGCTGAAGGAGGAGGAAGGAGGTCAGAAAAGATATAAGGCCACACTTGTGGTAAAAGGTTTTGCACAGAAAAAGGGTATAGATTATGATGAAATATTTTCTCCAGTTGTAAAAATGACTTCAATTAGAACTGTACTTAGTCTTGTGGCTGCAGATGATTTACATCTTGAACAATTAGATGTCAAAACAGCTTTTCTCCATGGAGATTTGGAGGAGGAAATTTACATGTTGCAACCACAGGGATATGAGGTCAAAGGTAAGGAGAACTTGGTGTGCAGGTTGAAGAAAAGTCTGTATGGCCTAAAGCAAGCACCCCGACAATGGTATTTAAAATTTGATAGTTTCATGGCTGAACACGGTTATCATAGATGTCATTCTGATCATTGTGTATATTTTAAGAGATTTGATAATGGTAGTTATATTATCTTGTTGCTTTATGTTGATGACATGCTTGTTGCTGGGTCTAACATGCAACATATAAATGATCTTAAATAGAAATTAGCCAGGTCATTTGCTATGAAGGATTTGGGTGCAGCTAAGCAAATTCTCGGTATGAGGATTACACGAGACAGGAAAAATAGAACCTTAAATTTGTCCCAAAGTGAGTATATAAAGAAGGTGTTGAAAAGATTTAACATGCAAGATGCAAAAGCAGTTAGTACACCTTTGGCTAGTCATTTCAAATTGACTAAGGAGATGTGCCCAAAGGCACAGGAAGAGGTTAATAAAATGTCTAACATCCCGTATTCATCAGCTGTTGGTAGTCTGATGTATGCAATGGTATGCACAAGGCCAGATATTGCACATGCAGTGGGAGTTGTGAGCAGGTTTATGAGTAATCCAGGTATGGAACATTGGAATGTTGTGAAATGGATTCTTCGGTATTTGAAAGGAACTACTACAAAGGCATTATGTTTCAAAGGATCTAATGCTACTCTAAGTGGATTTGTTGACTCTGATCTGATGGGTGATATTGATTCACGGAGGAGTACTACAGGGTATGTTTTTACAATAGGGGGAACTGCAGTCAGTTGGATTTCTAGG
The DNA here is from genome assembly GCF_030272615.1 of Cryptomeria japonica. NCBI lineage: Eukaryota > Viridiplantae > Streptophyta > Pinopsida > Cupressales > Cupressaceae > Cryptomeria > Cryptomeria japonica. The sequence goes on along the minus strand of NC_081408.1, from coordinate 366,458,464 downwards.
CTGCAAAAGGTTGTTGCACTTTCAACCACTGAAGCTGAGTATGTTGCTGCTACAGAAGCCAGCAAAGAGATGATTTGGTTGCAATGTTTTCTGAAGGAATTGGGTCATACACAAGAGGATAGCCCATTGTATATTGATAGCCAGAGTGCCATTCATCTTGCGAAGAACTCTGCTTTTCATTCAAGGACAAAGCACATTCAGCTCAGGTACCACTTCATCTAGACTGTTTTGGAGGAGGGTCAGTTACGGCTTGAGAAGATTCACACAAGTGAGAATCCTGCTGATATGTTCACAAAGGTAGTTCCACATGAGAAGCTGATTTCTTCATTAGTTTTTGTTGGTCTTCTTGATTGATAATTGTGGAATTTATACCAGTCAAGTCCTAGTGTTTTATCCAACGGATGTTGCATGTACAGTGGTGTCATGTAGTATCAGTCTCCAAGTGGGAGATTGTTCGATGTGGAGCCTGATCAGTCTCCAAGTGGGAGATTGTTGAAATGTGGTGACTAATCAGCAAAGTACTGTACACTCAGCACGTATCCTCGCTGGGGTCCGGGGCCGGGCCGAGCCCCGGGCAGGGGTTCGGGGGTGGCAGCCCCCAAGAAATTTTTTTTTTGTTGTTTTTCGTTGATGAATACCGACATTGTAATAAAACCCTAAAAAGGCCGACTTTGTTTGTTGCCCTAAAAACGCATGTTATAAGCGGCTAGGATGCTTAAGGCATTGTAAGGTTGATGTACTATTTTTGCTAGATAATAAGAAAGATTGGACGGCTGTGTATGGTGGACGTAACCCATTCTGGGTGAACCACGTTAAATCTCTGTGTTATCTGTGTCCTGTTTTATTTCTTTATCTTTTGTATTTAAATATACATATAATTGTTAGTTCATATTTGCTTCAGATCTACTTGAAACCCTAACAGTCGGTGCACTAACTTGTTGGTGTAATGCCTTGCTAGTGCCATAGGATTGTAAGGTTGCCATCAATGACAAAACCTTCAATCACATACAATGTCTCATTGGAGTGTGCATATGCCAACACTTTCATGATATGATGCATACCTTCATGGAGGACTATGTGGACGATTTATTGGCTAACTCATTTACTTGGGTAAAACATCTGGGCATATTAGATAAAATATTTCAAAGATTGGAGAAATTCCAAGTCAGGCTCAACCCTAAGAAGTGTTTTTAGGGTGACATCAGGCAAATTATTAGGCTACATTGTGTCAGCAAAGGGCATTGAAGTAGATCCAGGGAAGGTACAGGCCATCATGGAGATACCACCTCCCAAGAAAATTAGCCAACTCAAATCTCTACAAGGATGGCTATAGTCTATCAGGCAATTCATAGCCCAATTAGCAGATAAAAATCTACCATTCAATCATTTGCTACATAAAAACATACCATTCAGATGGGAACCCAAGTGTGCAAAATCGTTCTATCAAATCAAGCAATACCTAATGAACCCACCAATTCTAGTACCACCAATAGTAGGGAAGCCACTTATTCTCTACATATCAATAACAGACATATCATTGGGGGCACTGTTAGCACAAGAAGATCAAGAAGGCAAGGAATGAGCTATCTATTACATCAGCGGAACATTGAATGGATATGAGCTGAATTACACATTCATTGAGAAGGCTTGTTTAGCTGTGGTATTCGCCTCTCAAAAGTTCTGAAATTACATGCTAGCTCACACAATCAAGCTAGTAGCAAAAATTTATCCTCTCAAGTATTTACTCAGCAAAGAAACTCTCACAGGAAGACTAGCTAAATGGGTCATGATTCTCAGCAAATTTGATATCCAATACACAGAGCGTCAGGCTATCAAGGGACAAGTAATTGCAGATCAATTAGATGAAGCACCACTACTAGATAAGAAACCAATAGAGGTCGAATTTCTAGATAGGGATGTCCTTACTATTACCACCAAGCAATGGACCATGTACTTTGATGGTTCCTACATACAACATGGCTCAGGTGCTGACATCTTGTTCGTCACTCTGAAGGACACACCATACCAAGATCATATAGACTCATATTTCCATGCACAAATAACATCATTGAGTATGAAGCACTATTCATAGGAATCAAAATGGTCGTAAGTGAAGGTCTATGGAGATTCTCAATTGGTTATAAATCAGATCAACAATCAATATCAGACAAAGGATAACAAGTTGCTGCCATATAAAAGAATAGTGGATGACTTCAAATAGTATTTTGTACACATCACCTTCAAGCAAATACCAAGGTTGGACAATAGAGCGGCCGATCCAATGGCCACTATCGCTTCACTGCTACAAATTCCAGAGCAATAGAGTCGTTATGAGTTTCTGGTAGAGCAATTGTTTTCCACAGCCTATGATAATTTTGCATCCCATGTTATATGTGCCTTAACCGGTTCAGACTCTCCTTTATACGGGACAATATATGAGTATCTTAAAACCAATACCCTACACATTGACCTATCTCAGAATAAAAAACAAAACTTTATCCAGCAAGTTGTATGTTATACCTTAACTGTTGATACCCTTTACCATCGAGATCTAGATGGTACTCTTCTTCGTTGCCTTGATCATAATGAATCTGACTTTGCTTTACACGAGCTTCACGGAGGTATCTGTGACACACATTCAAGTGGTCCTACTCTCGCTAAAAAACTTCTAAGAATGGGATATTACTAGCTGACAATGGAGAAAGACTCTTATCAATTTGCAAAGAAATGTCCTAAATGCCAAATCCATGGCAATCTTATCCATGCACCAACACAGGAATTGCAGCCATTTACAACATTTTGGCCTTTCTGTCAGTGGGGACTTGATTTAGTAGGAAAAATACATCCTTCATCTTCAAATGGACATAAGTTCATTATCACTGCAACAAAGTATTTTACAAAATGGATTGAAGCAGTCCCAATGACCACAGTAAATGGAAAACAAATTGCCTCTTTTATTCTCAATTATCTAATTTGCAGATATGGCATCCATAGTTCTATCATCACAGACAATGGGCGTCCCTTCAAAACTTAGGATGTGTGAGAACTATGTGAATGATTCAAAATCCAACATCATTTCTCTACACCTTACTACCCGTAAGGGAATGGTCAAGCAAAGGCATCAAATAAAACAATATTGAAAATCCTGAAAAAGATAGTAAATAATGCAGGAAAGGATTGGCATGTGCAACTCAATACGACACTTTTGGCACACAGGACTAGCATCAGGACACCTACAGGAGCTATGCCATATTCATTAGTGTATGGATCAGAAGCAATTTTACCTCTTGAGGTAGAAATTCCATCACCCAGAGTATCTTTAAATGGCCTCATTCCAGATGAGGAGTATTGGGTCAACAGATTGCAAGAACTAGAGCTTCTGGATGAAAAATGCCAACATGCCTATAATCACCTCAAAGCATACCAGTAGCACATGTGCAGAAGCTACAACCACAAATTCATCCCTAGGATTTTTAAAGTCGGTGATCTCGTACTCAAAGAAAATCCCAGAAATCAACAGGATTGAGAAAAGAAGGGCAAGTTTGAGCCTAACTGGTTGGGTCCCTATGTCATAATATCAGCGTATGGATCAGGTGCCTATCAGCTAACAACTTCAGAAGGTGATGTGCTTGATGAACCAACCAACAACATCCATATGAAGAAATTCTATAATTGAGTGGTCTAATGCACGGAAAAAGTGAAAATACAAAAAAAATCAGAAAAATAACAAAAAAAAAAAAATTTAAAAAAAAAATGCAATAAAAACAAATGGTGAAAACCTGGCAACAGACGTTATTTGTGAGGGAACATCTCCTATATCTATCATTACTCATATCTTTTTGCATCCAAAGTCAAAAATACTGGCCATCTCCAAACACTTTATACGCAACACTATCCCGGACATACTTAGCATAGTCACTGTCCTTGCTTATCTGAAGATTAGTTCATTATATCCCACCATGGCTTGGTAATCACTATATATATATCCACATCGAGCGATATCTATAACTAGGGGCAACATTCATCTGACTTCAAGAAAACACGAATCACAGCATGTCAAACAAATCTTGTCAAGCCAAAACTCCAACAACCAAGAAAACAAAGCACTGATCCAATTAAACAACTTCCACACACATGATGGATGATTTTCTGAAATATACTTTGTTTACATCTTGCATGAATTTTTGACTATTTTGCACTTAAACTTTTTAAATTATTAGATCTCCTAAATTTTCTCAATTATGCATCGAGCTAGAGAAAGTGGCTAGAGACTCTGATATTTTTTGATTTTCTGTCTGTGAGGCGATCACTTGTACTGTGCAAATACTTGTCTTGAGACGTGATTCAAAACATATCATTGAAGACATTGTTCCACTTTGCACATACAAATGGTTCATTCTTGTCTGTTTATACGCAAGTAACACTCAGGTCGTCTTGGTTCAATTATACCTCGACGCTTGTGCCATCTTGCAATATCAAAATCCATGTAAGTTTTTCTCAGGTCATTATGGTTCAATTATACCATTATGCTTGTATAAACTTTCAACATATCAAAAGCTCAATGATGATAAACAAAAACAAAGAAAAAACATGTGACTATACAGGAATGACAAACGTCAGAATGAGGATGATCAATCAGTTGCATATCATTTTACAAATAGTTGCATATCATTATCATACATCTCATTTTCAAGATATATCTCGCATCATATCATTATCATACATCTCATTTTCAAGATACATCTTGCATCATATCATTATCATACATCTCATTTTCAAGATACACCTCACAGCATATATCATTATCATACATCTCATTTTTAAGATACATCTCGCATCATATCATTATCATACATCTCATTTTCAAGGTACATCTCATAAATCAACATCATTGCATCTTCATCATCAATCATATCAATCAATATCAAATCAAAAGAATTTATCTACGCATCACATCATTATCATCATCCATAAACACATCACATGTGGATCGAAAAATCGGTGTCATTTATATATATATATATATATATATATATATATATATATATATATATCTCAAAAATGGTCAAAATATACAAAGGATGTTATGTCTATCAAAATACAACACAATGATCAAAATAATAGAGACAAGTCTCTCAGGTATGACTATCTCCTGAGGCTGATGGTCTCATAGCAGATGTCTTAGCTCATGGATCTCTAGGTGGATCACGTCCAGAAGGCCCTATAACACCTCTACTCTTTATCCCTGACTAACTCCAAGTTGATCGACTAGTAGTAAAACTAGGAGCCCTCTGCTCTCTGGGGACTAGATCCTCATACAACCGCCTCTAGTACTCAACTGCCATGGTAGTGTAATGTATCTCTCTGTGTCCCGCATTGGGGCACCAGTTGTTGCTCTCTGAAAGCTCATTTGCTCGACCCTGATGCTCTCTCTTCGTATCCCGCTCTGCGGTACTTTGCGTAATATGGCACTGCTGAGCCAATACCTGTGCCTGAAGCTGCTGCACTCTGACCTGTAGGGACCTAATCTCTGCGTCATGTCAATAGGTGGGTACCCAGACTTGAATGGGTACCTGTGTCGTGGTACCACCCATCCTTGTCCCTGTCCTAGGTGTCAATGGAGGTAATACATATGATCTCCTCCTCTGAGTCGATCGCATGAACTCCTTTGTCCCACCCACAGCTGCTATCACCTCACCTTCTCTGCCAACTCCACCAGCTCCAACCGCCAAACCTCCCCTCCCTCCCTCACCAACTACCCGCCTGACTACTCCACCTCCTCTCCTCCCTCCATCTCCTCCTCCAATCCTCCCTCTATCTCCTCCATCTCCTCATCTCCCTCTACCACCTCCCCTCCCATCTCCCCCGTCATCTCCTCCATCCTCCCCATATCCCTCCTCCATCTCCTCTCCCTCATCTCTCCCTCTCCCTAGCCTCTTGGGCTGCTCATCCTAATCATCATCAAAAGTGGGAATCATCTTCGTTGGATTTGATATCTGTGCTATAGCATGGGCCATAAAGAGCACTCCAAACTCCTTCGACATCCCAACATCTACCAATCCGAACCCATAGTCTCATATCTGTTTGACCAAATGCATTTACTCCTCCACAGCCACTGCACTATCAATAATCGGACCCCACTCTGGCACATCCTACCTCCAACGAGCATATAGGCGTGCTCCTTGCGGTATACCCTGTTGTCGACCATACTGCCACTGAACTCAGCTATGCAAGAACCTCTCAATGATAAAAGGTGTCCACCCTATCAAGTATCGTGACATGTACACATAGGGCATCTCTAGCCCATCCTCTGCCTACACCTCACAATCTATATACGATCTCCAGATAACCATATCAATGTCATCCAACACCCTCTTCCAATGCTCTAGTTTGCCCAACTTACGTTGGACAATTATACCTATGTACCCATATGCATAAGCCCAACCAACTGGCCTATCCCTGTCTGCAAGTGGCCTCGTTGTAGGAATGTGCTCCCAAGCCCACACCTGTAATAATGTGACCCCTACTGATAAAATGTTGTATCCTAGATACACCACCTGGTGTAGATCTCTGTACAGATGGGCCAACATGCAGGACCCCCATGCAAACCTATGACCCTGTGTCACCATATCCTCTAACACCAATCCCCATCCCACTACCAGTCCCTTCGACCTACGATCGGGACACAAGAAGTCACCTACAAAACCTGCTAGTACAAAAGGTATTGGAGCATAATCAAAATCTATAAACTCCTTCCATGGGATCTCATATCTGCAAATCTGATCATCGTGGCATATCCGACGAAGAGCCTTTGTCCCATCCTCCTATGTCTCCTCATATGGCAATAATGCCCCAATCACTGGAATCTGTAGAATCCGATAACAATCCTCTAGAGTAACTGTCATCTTGCCAGTACCCAAATGAAAGGTGTTTGTGTCATTGTGCCACCTCTCTACTAAAGCTATCAACAAACCTCGGTTAATGATATATTGAGGCATGTCCAACAAAGAGGATAACCCACACCTCTCAATAATATCTCTATCTGCCTGTGTCAACCGAGGAATCAAAGACCATGGTCTAGGAAATCGCTCTCGCAATTGAAGTACACCAAGCTGTTCCTATAACAACGAAACATGTTGAAACATCAGTTCCCACATCTATTTGATATATCCAATCAAAAAATCAACTTGAAACAACAAAATATCAAATCAAGTTTCATATAAAAAATCAGAGCAAAATCACCTTGACACAACACAACTATCAAACCAAGTTCTATATCACAAAAATCCATATCGCAAACACCATATCGAGAAATCATATCAAAAGATCCTTATCAAAATTCAAAGACCCATATCAAGAAATCACATCAAAGACCCATAACGCAAGCAACTCAAAAATCCATATCGCAAGAATCATGAATCGGAACTCATATGGGACATCAAATTCAATCGCACGGCAAAAAAAAATCAAAGATCCAAATCAAAAGAAAACCAGGATCATCATTCAATCAATTAACTTGTTACTTCAATAGCAAAAGCAATTTCACAATCTATCAAGACTTAGACATCATCACAACAGGCACAAAATTGGCTAAACACCCATCCCAAAGCACTTGGAAAACACCTATTCACCCTTAAATAATTTTCCTTCATCTATTTTTCCCCTGCACCCCCATCTTCCCACTCCTTTCTAGCTATTTTCCTGCTCACGTGCTAAGAAAATCCTCCCATGTGCTAAGCTGCCACCCATGCGCTAGCTAAACTCCGCTACGCGCTAAAAACTTTTCCCTGTGCGCTAGGTTAACCCTATGCGCTACCCAAATTACCCCCTGTGCTAACCTACGAATCCTCTGCGCTAGGTTAACCCTACACGCTACCCTGTTCCCCGCATGCGCTACCCTGTTAGCCCTATGCACTATTCTATCCTATGCACTACTCTAAACCTGTGATGCGCTACCCAATGACTCCTAGACACTACCCTAGTTGACAAACCCTACGCGCTAACTGTTGTATTGTATGCGCTAAGCGACAGACCTGACACGCTAAACCATGAGAAGTCAAAACAAAAAATTAAAAACGTGACCAAAATCGACAAAACAAAAAACAAAAGGGGCAAAATTAGGATGACTTACAGGTGGACCATACGTGGCGGGCCTCCGGTATTGACGAACGCGCTCGAATTGGTGTGAAGCATAGGGAACCGGAATCTTGTCACTCTCCAAATTTCACTCTCACCAAAAGTCAAACGGGTGCAAATAAAACAAATGAAATTACTTTTACCTTTTATAGGGTAAAAGTCAACTCGGGTTAGTAGGTGGGGCATGTATTTTGCTCATTTTTCTCACTTTAAACCCTATCAAACATCGGGAGATGAATCAAATAAACAATGCATTCAACACAGTCAAATTTTAAAAATGTGATCAATTCAAAAATATTTATCAAATCAACAAAATTTTAAAAATACTGGATTCATCTCCCAAGGGGGCATCATCAATATCGTTCATCAAATTAGGGGCACGACATCATCATATCGACATCTCGACACAAACATCATATCTGGCAAAATTTTCTTTGAATCAACATGTGCACGCACGTCACTTCAAAGAGGGGCAAAATGTAGACGTATAAAAATGACCACTTTCTAAGTGAATATTTTATATTTATTTTATTCTCATTCCTATATTTAATTTTAATTTAATTAAATCATTCACATTCATCTATTGGATTAAATAAGTTATTCAATTTATTTAATTAAATTCACCTAGGTCTTTCATATCATTTAATTGAATAAATCACTTTATTTAATTAAATCCCCTTTCTCCCCTTTTTAATTAAATTTACATTTAATTAAATTGTTCAATTCAAATAAATAAATCTAATTTATTTATTTGAATCCCCCACTTGCATTTATGCAAGTTGCATCTATTTTTGTTCAAATAAAGCAATTTATTTTAATTAAAATTACCCTCCTCCACTTGGATTCTCCTACATCTCCCACTTGCCTCTCTAAACCCCCCTTCTATATTCTTCTAATCGCTTCTAAATTAGCCTAACCCATCTACTAAATATTGTCACATCCCTAAACAAAGGGAAGTCACTTCTCAAACCCTCAAAGTCTTTCAAAACCATTAAAGGCTTTATGTCTTCAACAAGTTAACCTTGAAAGTCTTCCAAACCATTAATGGTTAACTCAACCCTCTTGCATGATTAGAGACTTTCTCTCTAACTCAAACCATGTCTAACCCAGGGGTCTCATCAAGCATTCATTTCTTTGACCATGGTTATTCCTTTAAACCTTACACAAGAGTTTATCCTTTGGTAAAAGCTTTGTCCAATGGATAACCTTAGCCTAACCTTAACCCTTACCTCCTAAGGTAACCATGAGGTCTTCTCAAGCATTTAATGCTTCTTACATCCCCTCTCAAGTAGTCTTATGTTGACAATTGTCACCATTTCATTGGTGGGAATTGTAAACATGGATTGATAGCTTTCAATCCTGTCCCTTGTTAAGATTATCCAATCTTGACCCTTCATTGCCCTCTTTTTCCTATAAATGGAGCCCTCATTCCTCCATTTTCAGATCCAAGTCTTTAGCATCATACTTATAGGCATTTTACTAAGCATATCTAGTCATTTTATCAAGCATTTAGTCTCTCTTTGAATAGAAATAATCTAATAAACATTTTAGAAACATTCCTATTATCATAAATAATTATATTAAGCTAGTGTATGATGTTAGGATAGTTCTTTTACTAATCCTTTCATCTTATCATCATATACGTTCTAGTTTAATTCATGTTTGTTAATATCATGCACATTTAGGATTGCATTCATGTTAGATTAATCAAACATCCCTCATTCTCATGATTGTCATCCCTAAGTCACTTTTCTCAATGATCTAAGAGCAAAGGCATTGGCTTGAGGGGTCTTGTGAGATAGAGAATAATGGAACATCTCTTGGGAAGTTGAATTATTCCATATAACTCCATAACTTGCACCAAGAGTCCCATTGGTGTGTGGACTAGTCTTGAATTTGTATTTTTTCATTTCATCACACCACTTTTCTCGCACACAGATATAATGAAGCCCAAGAGTTTGCCAGATGTTACCCCAAAGATGCATTTTTTTGGATGTAGTCTTACATTGTATTGCTCAAGTCTATCAAAGATCTTAGCCAATATGTTTAAGTGACTATCCCTTGTTTTGGACTTTGCTAGCAAGTCGTCTACATAATCTTCCATGATTGTGTGTATCATGTCATGAAACAAGGTGGTCATCGCCCTTTGATAAGTGGAACCTACATTTTTAAGGCCGAATGGCATCACATTCCAACAATATGTTCCCCATGGACAAGTGAATGTTGTTTTAGGTTGGTCTTGTGGTGCAATTTTTATTTGATTATAACCTGAAAAAACGTCCATGAGTGATAGCATTTCATTTCCAGTTGTCAAGTCTACTATGATGTCTATGTTAAGGAGTGGAAAGTCATCTTTGGGGCAAGCCTTGTTAAGATCTCTGAAGTCGGTGCAGATTCTGATACCTCCAGTATGCTTGGATACCAGGACTAGATTTAAAATCCATTCAGCATAGTCTATAGGTATGATGAAACCCACATCTAATCATTTTTGTAGCTCAATTTTGACTAACAAGGCTATGTAAGGATGCATCTTCCTGAGATTTTGTATGTATGGTTTTACCATTGGAAGTAAAGGCAAGTAATGCAAGACTAATTCCAGGTCTAATCCAAGCATATCTACATAAGAACATGCAAAATTGATGGGTCTTTGCTTAAAGAATTTGGTAAATTTCTCTTTTTCCACTGGATCGAGGGATTTTGCTAGGTGAATGTTACGAACTTTCTCAACATCACCGATGTTGATTTCCTTAGTTTATTCTACCAATAATTTTGACCATTCTTTATCAATAGGTAGGGCATCTATTATGTGTTCAGCTCTATCATCATTGTCGTGATTAAGAGAGGAGCTTGCTTCTCCATAATATGCAATTATGTCCAAATCTACTGCATAACCAGCTTTGTGATCATTATAAGGGAATCCATCCCTTGCACCCAAGAATTCAGCTATGGCTTCATCATTTTGAAACCAATCTAATTGTGGCTTTCCTTCTTTCCCCCAGTCAATCAAGAATGGATGCATGAGGAGAAAGTCTTTGTTTCCTGTTGTCTTAGAGGATCCTGATATCATGCATACTTGGTTATAATCTGTTGTTTCTTCACCATAAATTGGCGGTGGGTTGTCTTCATTGTCAGATGGAAATTCATAGTCATGAGAGTCTATGACGTTTTCCATGTATGTTTCACTTTCTGATTCTGTTTCACTTATCTGCTCTTGTTCTGGTCACTGAATTTGTTGTAAATGAGTGGATCTCCTTTGTATTGTGGATACCCTTCTTAAGCCTACTATTAGTCTTTGCAGTCTTTCTTCATTTGATTCAAATGGAGGAGATGAAGTTGTTTCTCTTGGAAAAAGTATTGACAGTAACCAAGGATTCGGTTCATTTACTGCTATTATGCATATGATTCAGGTACTGTACTGATAGATGTCTCTATGCTAGGTTCTTGCAGAAGTTGCCTCATGTCTTCACCATCTAATTCTTTGATAGGAGATGTTGGTGGTCTCTTTCTTTTTTGAGGTGGAGAGAAATACATCTTTGTTGATGACTAATTTTGAGGTATGTATTATGAGGGTAACCTTGGCTTGTTCAATATATCCAATGTATGTTTTCTAGCTTTTTTTATTTGTGGCACATATTTATATCCCAAGCCTTGATTCTTTGGGTTTTCATGTGGTAACACAGGTTCTAATATTCCTTGCTTTTGTAGTCCTAATCCTATGGTGCCATCATACCCATGTTTTTGTAACATCTTGAAGTCGTTTCCATATTGATGTAGAGGTATCTAGGGTAATACCATGTCATCTTCTTCTTTGTATATCTAGTGATTGATATCTTCATTTAGAGATTCTTCTTGTAGGTCTCCCCATCTAATGAAAGAGCAAGAATCTGAATACTTTACTATTTCTTTTCCTTTATCTTGCTTCATTGTTGTGTTCTGAGGCTTCCCAAAGGACCTTGGAGAATATGATGATTGGTTGCCACCTGATGTTCTTGAAATGGAATATTCTCCACAAGCAATTTCTTTAATATGCAGAGAAGATGTGGTCGGTGTATTTTTCTCTGTTTCTTTAATTGATAATGATTTCATTTGTAGGTGAATAGGATCTTCCTGATTGTTTGGTACTTGATTGTCTAAGCTTTTCCTTAAATAATTATAGTGTTGAAAAGGGTTTGGGTCACCATGGACAGTAATCTCTATACCATAGTATGGAAACTTTACACATTGGTGAAAAGTTGATGGTACTGCTTGCATTTTATGTATCCATGGGTGACCTAACAGCATATTGTACCCCAATTCTTTGTCTAGGACTTGAAAGGTGATATTTGTTGTAACTGGTCCCACTTGTACTGGTAAAGTCACCATACCCTTAGAAGGGCGTTCCTCGTCATCATAGGCTTTGATATTGATTCTCTTAGTAGAGTCAATATAATGTTCAGAATATCCTAAAGCTTTGATCAAATGTAGAGTGCATATGTTGAGGCCATCGCCACCATCTATAAGTACTCTTTGAACCTTTTTTCAATCAATGAAAGCTTCCAAGCGCAAGGGATCATTATGCATGGGTTGGTTTACAGGAACATCCTATTCAGTGAATGTGACCTTTGAAGCTACCAAGTCTCCAACCATTGATTGAAATGTGTTCTCATCAATATCTCTAGCAACAACTGAATCTTGTAAGGCTTTATCTAGGACTGCTTTATGGGTTGGTGATATGTACAATAACTCAAATAGTGAAATTTGGGGTAGAGTTCACTTCAACTGATCCATCATATTGTAGTTGCTAGTTATCGAAGGCAGGTTTGAAGGCACTCCTTGTAATGTGACTTTTGTTCTTCTAGTGATGACGACACAATCTCTACTTTTAGGATTCACTGTGATTGTAGCTACCATTTCATGTCCTTCACTTAGTGCGTTAGTGGCATAGTCAAATGCTACATTGGTATAATTGGCAGTATTGTTTTGTGCATTAGAACTGGAAGCCTTTTCTTTGTCATATTTGATAAAAGGATTTTTGAAAATGGTATGATCTATGTTTGGTGCTTTATTATTATCCACGATAATGTCACCTTGATCAATGAGATCTTGGATGAGGTTCTTCAATTTGTAGCAACTTGCTATCTTGTGACCCTTATTGCGGTGATATTCACAGAAATCATTATCATTCCACCAAGCGAGCTTAAATGGACCTGGTTCATATGGCCTAGCTTCTAGTAAAATTATGGCATTGCTCTGTATCAACTTCTTCAGTGTTGATTCAATAGGTTCTCCGAGGTGTAAATTTCCTTCTAGGTGCACCTATCCTTGGAGTCCTTGGATTACTTGATTGTAGTGCATTGGTGTTGTTTGTCTGATACTGGTTCTTATCAGTTGGTCCTTGTAGAGATATTGTTGGTTGAGCTCTGTTTACAACACGTGTGTCAACAACTCTGTCTTTTGTGACATTTTTGTTTCTAGACCAAAATTTTGGTCATTCATTGTTTGTGTTGGTGGTTGGTCCACTATCCTTGTGGTGTTTCAATATCCCTTGTTCTAATAGGCCTTTCTCACATTTGATGCCTTTTTTTGTTATATCTTTAAAATTATTTAGGCATTGCAATTGTAATGGATATTTAATCAGTGGCACAAGATTTTCATTAAAGATGTCTACTTGCTCTGCTTCAGTGATGTGACTAAGACATCTACGATATAGGCCTCTCCATCTTTGCAAGAATGTGGCAAAATTCTCACCTTATTTTTTCTATGTTGCACACAAATAAATTAAGGTAATCGGATTATCTATGTTGAAGGCAAAGTTGGATATAAATAACTCATCCAATTCTCCCCATGAAGTAATTTTTGGTGGAAGGTGTGAAAACCATTCTAATGTTGTCCCTCCCAAGCTTTTGGAAAATAATCTCATCAATTATGTATCATTGTGAGCTACTTCAATACATGTCATGAATAATTCTCTTATATGATCTTGAGGATCTCCTTTCCCTCTATATTTGTCAAACTTTGGAGTTTCAAAATGTGGGGGAAATGGTGGCATGTATAATTTTCTATCAAAAGGACATAGACAGAGATCCTCCATGGTGTAGCTCTTTTTATCATTACCTGCTTGCATACTGGCCATTTTCTTTTGAAGGTTCTCCATTTGTTGAGTCAGAAGTTTTGTTTGGGTTATTGGTGTATTGACTTGATGAATGTTTCCCACAAAAGGCATAGTGTTTGAGTATCTTTGATCTTGTTGAAATATAGACAGACCAGGTAACTGTGTGCCATAAATCCCAGTAGGTGGTGTGAAGTATGCAAATTGCAAAGTGGCATTTGGCTGAGCCAACTTAGTTGTCCCTTGATTCATATTCTAACTACTATAGGTGGACCCGACCGAAACTGTTGGTTGAGTTATATTTGCCAAGGTAGTGGTGTAATATATTGGAGCTTGTAGCGTTATATTTGGCATTGCCCATGTTGTAAGATTGGCACTTGCTGGTGCCATTGTTGATTGTGCTGAGGTTGTAGTCATATTAGCATTTTGAGATATACCTTGCATTGATGTAGCAATTGTTGCTTGTGTCTGTGTTGTAACTGAAATTTGAGGTATATTCTGATTTAATGTCACGCCTTGTGGCAATATTGTTGAAATATCTACCCCTGGTGGTAACTTGGCCCATTTTGGACTAAGAGAGCGAGATATCTATCTCTATCACTATTAATGAGAGTGTTGAGAATCATTAATGTTGCGGGATCTTGTTGGGCTGCTTCTAGCTCTTCCTTTGTCAAATTATATTGTATTTCATCAATGGAAGGCATCTTGTTCATGTTTGTTGACATTGTTGTGGGTGTGTAACCCTGTGTTTGTTGTTGTATGGATAGATCCATATTCCATGTTGGGTTGACCAGGGCGTTGTTGTTAGGATCCATTTGGTTTTTTGCCTTTTGAGCACGCGTTAATGGCATGAATATTGTTTTGAAGCGATCTTGACTCTCTAAAATGTGTATGCAAGACTTGATTGAATGCAACTAAATATGCCTTTATGAATTCCTAAAAACTTAAGTGCAGACAACGTGATCTATGAATGATGACTTTCTATCGAGGATTTCGAGATTCGAACATAAAATTTTCAGCATATTACCGAAAAGCTTCAAATTCTGCCTCTTCTTTAATTTGATTTTTGAGGTCTATGTCTATCTGTACCGATTTCCAAACTTCTTCATCTATGACAACCTGGACTATGTCGTATTGGTCTTGATCAAATATTAATTCCTCAGCAAGGATATTCAAACTGTCAATTATTTCTAATTGAACGTTGTTTTCCCCAAGATTTGGTTGTTCAAATGGGAATTGGCCATTTCCTTTTAGACCCATGTGTTTGAAGATTACTATGCAGACAATGCAGATCCTAGAAATGAATGAATGATACCTAAAATGATAGACACTTTTCTTTTCTAACACGGTTTGAGGAATTTTGCTATGGTCTTCTCTACCAATTGTCTAATGGCTTCTTTGTGAGTTTCTCTTTGTATCTTTTTCTTTAGTTTCTCATCAAGACAAACAAACCTTCAGATTTCATCATCTATGACAACCTCAACTATATCATATTGGGCACGATTAACTTTTACTTCCCAAGCAAGGTTATCTAAACCATCAATTATTTGTAATTGGTCATTGTTTGGCACAAGATTTGGTTGTTTGAATGGGAATTCTCCATCTCCTCTAATACCCATGGACTTAGGTATGATTCCTATAATCTGATGCAACACTAACCTTAAGACAATTTGGTGAAATGACTTGTGTGAGGACTTTGCGTGATGATTCTAATGGAACCTCTACATGAATTGAATACCTAGGACCTATAATCACATGAAAGTAACATGTTCATCATTTTTGAATTTGTGCAAAAGGTTTGGTTCTGAAGTTGGTTTTGTTTTTGACACTTGTCTTTGTTGAAGTTTTGTTTGATCTTGTTGAACACTGAAACTTTGACTTTGTTTTGATTTGTATCTTGAAATGTTTTGAATTTGACAAAGTATAGCAAAGGACACAACAGTCACATTAAAAAGAATAAACCCATGAAAAGAACAATTGTTTAGGAAATTTTTTCACATTTCCATGAATGTTGGAATCTTTTTCAAGACCCCATTTTATTTTCGTTATATTTGGGCAATTCAATAGCACATCAGACAGACTCTCCTAAGGTCAAAAGGTCACAAGTATTACCACAACCCACATCTTGATACTCCGTCAACTCAAATAGTCGTGTCACACCCTAGGGTGCGCCCATTTTTTCGCCTTTTTTCAAAAATTAGATCAAAGAAGATTGCTCCTCTATCGATTCATTATCCTAGGAGATATATGGTGAGTGTCTTGGGGGCAGATTCTTCCCCACCCTTGCACTATGATAAAACAAGTGTCTGGTTACTAACTTAGCTTGGCTTCTAATTTCTATGGTGTTTAGATAGGGTTCCATTCGAGTGGTCACAATCAACAGCGTTTTACACTCCATTGAGGGAGGTCTCCCAGTCTATAGAGGTTACGCTCTATAGATTTTAATGCATCGTATAGGCACTGAGGGAGGCATAACTCCATTGTGATAGCATGTAACACTTGTCACACATGATTTTCATCACATATGCATTTGATTATAGTGGCTTGGGTTACTTGGCTTTAGTCGTTGGCCACTTAGGTCATTCCCCTCTCACCGACCTTAATGGCACCCTAAGGGCAACTCGGGAGGGCAGACCTTCTAAAGGATTTAATTGCAAAAATAAAGGAAAGCATGAAAGAAGAGAGTCTGGTTTTATAATCACCCATTGAAGGGGAGAGCATAATACCTATCCCTTCAAAGACACAAAAAACAAAAATGCTTTTTACCCTTCCATTGCAATGATTTTCTATTCTAACTAGAGATGTTGCTCCACACAGACATGGTGTTCATTTTAACCGTCATGGCAATGATGAAAATTGTATTGTTCTTTATTAAAAGCACCCAAAAAGAAATATTTCTACTCTAACCCTGCAGAAAAAATAACGTTAGTCAATACATGGTGGGCTATCCAGCCTAATTTTCCAATTACAAAATTTTGTCTTTTTACAGATAGAAATATATTCTGGTAAAAACCAGAATTGCAACAGAACAGAAAATGAAAAACTGAATCTATCAAATGCAACTTACCTACAAAGTAAATGCGAATTGATATCAGATCAATTGTGAAATGATGTATCCTCAATTGTGAATTACTGTGTAAGCAATTGTGATATGATGACTGATCAATTGCGAAATGATATGAGATCAATTGCTCACTTTTATTTTTTGAATGTTTTGAATTTTTTGAATTTTTTGAAGAAAAAGAGAATAATTAGACAGAAGATAGAAGGATTATTCTGCAATGATATTTTCCCACACCACGTGAGCCATCACATCAATTTCATCGAAGAATTTGTACTTGGTTAAGAAGCGGTGGATGGTCCTGTGATATTGAGCAATCTCCTATTTTTCTTCGATCTCACGAAGCTCCCTTTCTGCTTTTAAGAGCCTTTGATAAGTATTTTGTTGTCTCCTATGCTGTTTTGCCTTCCTTGCACCTAAAATTTTGAAAGTCACCTTTCCTGCCATTGGATTAAATACATCTTATATGCAGAAATTAATTTTTCCAGAATTTAATGAAATTTCAGGGTTAGATGTGCAAGATAAAATAATGCAAAAACAACACAATTTTTTTTAAATTTGCAATCCTTTAAAGCAAATGTGATATGATATGATAGCAATTGCGACACGTTATAGGCAATTGTGAATTTCTACGTATGCAATTGCGAGACCAAATTTCCTGTGCACGTACGGATCTGCAAAATTTGTCAAAATAGGAAATGAAGGTTAGAATGATTCACGTCGGGTTCACCAAATGTTTTTAGGCAGAAAATAAGCGTAAATTGCATAATCAGATATCAAAGAGCAAATCACAACTCTAATCTAATCAATATTACTCCTAAATGACAATAGAATAATGCAATATCAATTGAATTAAAATGAAACTAATTAAAAACTCTCTCAATTGACATATCAAGGCTTCCATTTCTCTTCTCCATTGTTGTTGATGTAGGTGGCTCTCACGTATTGCACTTGATTTCCTGCATAAGATAGACAACAATATTAAAGACTGTGATTCTAGACTAAAATTGAGAAAAGAGGTTGAATTTATAGATTTTCAACACAAAGGAGGTGAGAATTTGAACTCAAGTGTTGATTGATAGATAACTAATTTAGATTGATCAGTGAACTCAATTGATTGAATTGTTAACTCATTTGATTGAGTAGTCAACTAGAGTGATTGGAGAGTGAACTCAATTGATTGATCAGTAGACTGAATAGAATAGCTAGTTGACTGGATTGATAGATTAGAAGACTGAATTGATTAGAGAGATAAGTGGATTGATTTTGAGTTAAAAAGAATGATGATGAGTTAACTAAGTTAACTAATTAGACAACTGGATTGATCAATCAGTTCTGATTTAGCATGTGTTGTAGGAATTTTCATTTTCATTTTCATTTTCAATTTGGATTTGAATTTGGTCATTCGAATGCTGAAATGCATATGAAATTAACTGAAATTCATATTTGGGGAAAATGTGAAATTAGATGAAATTAATTAAAATTTGAATTTGGGGAAATGAAATGAAATTAATTGTAATTAATTGGAATTATAGTTTGGGGAATTGGAGGAATAAGTTAATTAATTTAAATGAATTTTTTTAAACTTAGGAGATAGAATTAATTAAATAATAAAGATCATTTAACTAAGGAAAAGGTTGTAATTAATTAAATAATTGATATTTAATTAATATTTGAGATATGGTTAGCTAATTAAAATGATTTGAGAATAGAAATAGAATAATTAGAAGTGTTGAAGGGAAATGATTAGAAGAAATAGTTGGTTTAATCAAATAATTTATGAATTACTTAATTAAATAGATGAATAATTAATGTAGAATTAATGAGACATTTTTAGGTGTCTACATTTAGAAATCTTGCTCTTGTCCCTATTAGAAATAGTCGATCTATGGAAAAACTTGGTATTTATGTTCCCTTCCTTGAGCCATATCTGTATGGAATTCTACCTCCAGTGGATTTCTTCTCTTTTCAATATTTCATTGAGTTCATCCTTAAGCGAATTTTCTCTTAGGAAATCTGAGTTACTCATGCCATTGCAGATCACAAATTCATTGATTTTTCCAAGTTCCTCCTCCACTCTTCTTTTTTCTGAAAAATATGTTTTTAAATTGATCTTGATTCCATTCTTTGAGTTTCGTTTTAATGTATTTTAGTCTCTTACAAAATTTGTAAATTTGTGAGTTATTACCCATATCAATCTAACCCCTCCAAACTGCAATCAATTTCTGCAACTTGGGGTCTCTACTCCACATCTTCTCAAACTTGAATGGATGCCTCCCCTAGGGTAGCATAGTGTAGCATTTAGCCAAACATGAAAGTGATATGAACCTGAAAGGGGGAGGATAGAAGTTTCCAAGGAGGGGCTCTCCATTATCCAATCTCCATACAACAAGATTATATCTATCCTTTCAATGATATTAGTGAAACCTGCCCTCCTATTCGTCCAAGTAAAGAAACCATTCTTGGGGACGATATCCATGAGCTAGTTATGACCACAAATCTCTAAAAATCCCTTTGAATTGGATTGGATCTCTAGATGCCACCCATCTTCTCCCGATCATTCAAAGTGGCATTAAAATCCCCTGCTATGATACCTCTTACACTGCCACTACCTTCCAACTTTCTAGAGATCAAGTTCCAACATTCCCTTTTTTTAGAGGTGGTCATTGTTAGTTAAGATGAGAGAGGGGGGGGGGTGAATCTTAAAAACTCACAATATAATATATTCACCAGATTCAACCTCGGTAGCCTTTACTGATATGCAACTATGACTGTAAATAATTCAATACTCATAAACAGATACACTTAAAACATCATAA
Organism: Cryptomeria japonica; assembly: GCF_030272615.1. Classification (NCBI taxonomy): domain Eukaryota; kingdom Viridiplantae; phylum Streptophyta; class Pinopsida; order Cupressales; family Cupressaceae; genus Cryptomeria; species Cryptomeria japonica. The sequence goes on along the minus strand of NC_081408.1, from coordinate 366,438,360 downwards.
CACATTTAACACCAGATTTAACGTGGAAACCCAAATAGGGAAAAACCACTGTGGGATTTTAGACCCACTAAGAAATATACCCTTCTAGAGTATGCTTGGTTAAAAGCTAATCCAGTTACAGATTACAAAAACACATTGCTAGATGTGACCCGGTTAATGGATTTCCCTCAGACTTGTTAGAGTCTTGCACTTTGTTAGAAGTGACCTTTGTCAAAGGATTTCAAACACTCATTTAGAATGTTACCTTGCTAGAGGGTTTAAAAATAAGACTGTTAAGTCCACTCGGTTAAGAGATTTCCTGTCACTTACAAAATAAATAATGGTAATAAAATATATCTGCAACTTCACATCTGAAATGCTAAAGCAAATTCTATATGCTCAAAACAATCTTGTCATAAGACTTATCTTGCTTCTTGCTGGGCTTCTCAATCTGTTCTTCAATCTGATCTTCAATCTTTTGTGCTCGGTGATCACTATTGTCGTGTCACTGTTCTTCTATTTTTCTCGCATTCATTGTTCATGAACAGTTTCTTATTTATGAACAATACCTTACCGCTTAATCTCCTTGATCACATTTCCCATGATCAATCTTAGCCATCAGATCTTAAAACTTGACTAGGTTCATTGTATCCTTCGATCTGAAAATGTTTTACCTTGCCTTGGAACTTGTGCTAGGTTATGACCGTTCAATCTGCACTGTAGATCTTTTCTCTTGTATTTTCGATGTCGTAGATCCTCAACAAATTTCTTGCACAACATACCAATCATCTGATCAACTCCAGCTCATTGGTATTCTACATTTAATAATGTATTTATCCATCCAATGCATTCAGTTATTACTCAGTTGTTACTCGGTAAATACTGAACTTTACTCGGTAGATATTTTTCCTTCTTTAACCAATAGTGATAACCTTAGGGTTTACTGACTAGCATCTTGCTCGGTAACATAGAACAGTATCAAGCCTTAACTAATTTTATAGCTTGAAATCTTTTCTCCTTCTTGTTCAGTCTTTGAATACTCATATATAGGATATCAAAACAATCAAAACAACATAATCTCATCACTGTCTAACTCGGTAATAGTTTCCCATTGAATAAATTATTATTCCCCTTTTATTTTCACATTCATTCTGTGTCTCTTACCGACATATTTATACTTGTCAAAACATACTCATTAAGATATGGCAACATCATACTAAATCAGAAAATCAATTGCTTGAAATCAATGACAAAATAATGTTATTAAGAGAGTAATCATCCTTTCTCAATTATATCAACAATCTCCAACAACCTTCTCAATATCCTCATACCAACAAACTTACTGAGATGCTAACAATCTCCTTTTGTGAAAATGCTAACAATCTCCCCCTTTGGCATTGATGGTGAAACCAACTTTAATTGCAATACCAACATGATTTATTTCAATTGATTTGGATTCGGATTGTTGTTTAAACTTCTTTGAAATTTTTTGGAATTCTCCCCCAGTCATTAGTCTTCTCCCAGCTTCTTCTATTAGTTCCTTACAAATTAGTCTTCTCCCCCTTTGACAACAATGCCAAAAAGAAAAACTAATTCATGATTTCTTCCTTTGTGAAGTAATTTCCTTGCAGTCTCATTCATGGTCAAAGCGTCTTTGTTTTGAATCACTTTTTTTCTTGTACAACTTTAGGCAACCTCCTAAAGTGTGTAAAGCAACATCAACTCATAAATAGTTATCCTTTAGATTCATAGAATTGATGCTTTCACCGAACTCTGTCAGTGAGTACTAGATAGGGGTAGGACCCCTAATTGAATTCTAAGATACTCAAAAGTGTCCCTTGGCAATGGCTTTGTGAAAATATCTGCTATTTGTTCCTTTGAACTAATATATTCCAGCACAACTTTCTTCTCTTGAACTTCTTCTCTGAGATAATGATACTTTATAGAGATATGCTTTGTCTTAGAGTGCATTACTAGATTCTTTGAAATGTTAATGGCACTAGTATTATCACAAAATATAGTTACTGACTTGGTAACTTTCTCATTCATACCTTCCAATAGTTGTTTGATCCATGCTATATTGGTACAATTCAATGCTGTAGTGACATATTCAGCTTCAGCTGTTGACTGTGAAATGCATCCTTGTTTCTTGCTAAGCCAACTTACTAGTCTATCTCCCAAAAAGAAAGCTCCACCACTTGTGCTTTTCCTATCATCAATGTTTCTTGCCCAATTAGCATCAGTATAGACTTTTAAGTCAAAAAAATTTCTCTTTTGATATACTAAGCCATAATCTTCAGTGCCTCTCAAGTATCTAAAAATTCTCTTGATTGCTGTCAAATGAGTTTCTTTGGGATCTGCAGTATATCTTGCAACTATACCTACTGCATGTGCTATATCTGGCCTGCTGTGAACCACATATTACAACTTTCCAATCATATATCGGTAAAGTGTCTCATCAACAGATGCAGATTCATCACTCTTTGATAGTTTACAATTGGTAGTCATAGGAGTACTTATAGGTTTAGAATCCTCCATTCCAAATTTCTTCAAGATTTCCTTTATATACTTGGATTGAGTAATGAAAATCTTATTTTTCATTTGTAGTATCTGTAAACCTATAAAATACTTTATTTCACTGATTAATGACATCTCAAATTCTTTGGACATTTCATTTCCAAATTTCTTGCATAAGGAGTCATTTCCACAAAAAATAATATCATCAACAAATATGGCAAAAAGTAGTATACCATTGTTTTCATCATTTTTCATATACATGTTGCTATTTTCACTTGTCCTTATAAATCCAATCTTGATCAAATAAGAGTGCAGTCTTTCATACCATGCTCTAGGTGCTTGCTTTAAACCATATAAAGCTTTGTTCAGCTTACATACCCAATCTTTATTCTTGTCTTCAATAAATCCTTCAGGCTATTCAATATACACTTCTTCTTCTAGTATACCATTCAAAAATGCAAATTTAACATCCATTTGATATACCTTAAAAATTTTGTAAGTAGCATATACCAACAATGTTCTCACTCCTTCAAGTCTTGCCACAGGTGCAAAAGTCTCACCATAATCAATTCCTTCTTCTTGAGCATATCCTTTGCAAACTAGTCTTGCTTTATTCTGAATGATCTCTCCTTTTTCATTTAGCTTGTTTTTGAAAATCCACTTTGTACCAATTACATTTTTCTCTTTTGGTCTTGGGACCAGTGTCCATGTTTCAATCTTCTTGATTTGTTCAATTTCTTCTGTCATAGCGTTTATCCACTCTTCATTCTAAATGCCTCTTTTACTATCCTTGGTTCAAATTCAGATATCAAACATGTGTTTTGTCTCAGTTTGTTCCTTGTCATCACTGGATCATCCTTATCTCCTATAATCTGACTTGATGCATGATTTCTTTTGACATACTTGGCTAATATGAGCTCGGTATGCTCTGTTTGATCTTCTTCATCACTCGGTAACTGATTATTTTTATCACTAACTTTCTCGGTAGGATTTCTCGGTTGAACATAAACAAATTCTTCATAATTTTCTGGTTCTTTGGAATTTCCTTCATCATTTCTTTCTACAAATTCATCAATTTTCACATTTGCACTTTCTACTATTTTGTTAGATGATTTGATCAGACATTTAAATGCTTTACTTCTAGAATAATAGTCAAGAAATCTTCCTTCCTCGCTTTTCTAATCAAACTTTCCATTTCTGTCATCTTTGTGAACTGCCACTACCTTCCAACTTTCTAGAGATCAAGTTCCAACATTCCCTTTTTTTAGAGGTGGTCATTGTTAGTTAAGATGAGAGAGGGGGGGGGGGTGAATCATAAAAACTCACAATACAATATATTCACCAGATTCAACCTCAGTAGGCTTTACTGATATGCAACTATCACTGTAAATCATTCAATACTCATAAACAGATACACTTAAAACATCATAACACATTAAACACTAGATTTAACGTGGAAACCCAAATAGGGAAAAACCACTGTGGGATTTCAGACCCACTAAGAAATATAACCTTCTAGAGTATGCTTGATTAAAAGCAAATCCAGTTATAGATTACAAAAACACATTGCTAGATGTGACCCGGTTAAGGGATTTCCCTTAGACTTGTTAGAGTCTTGCACTTTGTTAGAAGTGACCTTTGTCAAAGGATTTCAAACACTCATTTAGAATGTTACCTTGCTAGAGGGTTTACAAATAAGACTGTTAAGTCCACTCGATTAAGAGATTTCCTGTCACTTACAAAATAAATAACAGTAATAAAAAATATCTGCAACTTCACATCTGAAAGGCTAAAGCAGATTCTATATGCTCAAAACAATCTTGTCATAAGACTTATCTTGCTTCTTGTTGGGCTTCTCAATCTGTTCTTCAATCAGATCTTCAATCTTCTGTGCTTGGTGATCACTACTGTCGTGTCATTGTTTTTCTATTTTGCCCCCATTCATTGTTCATCAACAGTTTCTTATTTATGAACAATACCTTACCACTTAATCTCCTTGATCACATTTCCCATGATCAATCTTAGCCATCAGATCTTCAAACATGACTAGGTTCATTATATCCTTCGATCTGAAAATGTTTTACCTTGCCTTGGAACTTGTGCTAGGTTATGACCGTTCGATCTGCGTTGTAGATCTTTTCTCTTGTATTTTCAATATCGTAGATCCTCAACAAACTTCTTGCACGACATACCAATCATCTGATCAACTCCATCTCATTGGTATTCTACATTTAATAATGTATCTATCCATCCAATGCATTCAGTTATTACTCGATTGTTACTCAATAAATACTAAACTTTACTCGGTAGATATTCTGCCTTCTTTAACCGATCGTGATAACCTTAGGGTTTACCGACTAGCATCTTGCTTGGTAACATAGAATAGTATCAAGCCTTAACTAATTCTATAGCTTGAAATCTTTTCTCCTTCTTGTTCAGTCTTTGAATACTCATATATAGGATATCAAAACAATCAAAATAACATAATTTCATCACTGTCTAACTCAGTAATAGTTGCCTATTGAATAACTTATTATTCCCCTTTTATTTTCACATTCATTCTGTGTCTCTTACTAACATCTTTATACTTGTCAAAACATACTCATTAAGATATGGCAACATCATACTAAATCATAAAATCAATTGCTTGACATCAATGACAAAATAATGTTATTAAGAGAGTAATCATCCTTTCTCAATTATATCAACAATCTCCAACAACCTTCTCAATATCCTCATACCAACAAACTTACTGAGATGCTAACAATCTCCTTTTGTGAAAATGCTAACAGTCGTAGGCCCATACACATTGAATACGAAAAAGAATTTGTTGTTGCTCAAAAGAGTTACCCTAACCTATTGCCAATTATTTCCTTCACCCATAACTTCTCCTTTGATTGCAAGTGGATTCCAAAGAATGTCAATTCCTCCCAATGCCCCTTCAGCTTCCACAAATTTCCTAGACCACTGCCTCCACACCCTCATCTTTTTGTCAATTTCGGCCCTACTTGAAGCAGTCGCCGATGAGGAGGGACCTCAAGAGATCAATCCGGACCGGTCAACAAGAGTAAACACAACGGAAACACAAAGATATAATGGAGGTAATGCAAAATAGATTGCCTTATTGCATGAAATTTGATTACATCCAACAGGTAACAACCAGGTTACAACATACCGACTCACAGGCCTGGTAGAATAGGTCACAACCGAAACCTTGAATCTTATAATCTATCTTCTACACACAATCTAGCTACTTGATTCTCTGATTGATTCTAAATTGATTGCATTCTAATACATATTTACAAATTTATATATATCAATCCAAAGGATCCAATCAACCCAAAAAAGGGATCGAAACTTGAAGAACAAGACCTAATGTGCAAAATAAACAAGGTCGGCCTCCGCCAAGAGATTCCTTAAGAAAATCCAAAGAATAAAACGTAGATCATCGGAAAAGGTTAGCCACACACCAAGGAACATCAAAATCAACGCCCAAGGCTCCACAAGCTTCAGAATAGGTTCTGGTAGATCACCAAAATAGGTCCAGGCAACAGGTAACAAAGGAACAATCGGTAACAGGAAACTATCATGGAAACCGGTAGCAATATCTTGTCGGAAAATGATCCAAGTACAATGCGGTCTGGAAGAAAGAAAGATGATCAAGTCTTCAAGTAGAATCCAACTCCATAGGATCCGGTGAGCCAAAACTAGGACACACAGAAAGAAAAACCAAAACTGCAAACAGAAAACAAAAACAGAAAGAAAATGTTTTTGGTTGATGCAAGATTGTTGTGAACCGGGGATTCTCCTACATCAAACATCTGGGGTTATTGAAAAAGTGAACCTCTCACTTTGTCGAGGTTAGAGGGAAACCAAGGTGGTCTACCTCTACCTGATAAATCCAAGATGAATCTTCAACTGGGTTGTCCTTCCACTTCACAAGATATTCTTTATACTCACTACTTTGGGTACTATG